>NC_134704.1:91376189-91571189 GCF_043290135.1 Rhipicephalus microplus
GCTAAAGGCCCGAACCCACATATTTGTCGCAGTGCGTCAGGGCGAGTCTTATTGAATCGGTGTCGAGCCCTCTACCATATGTAGAGAGAGAGAAAGAGAGAGCGGCTTCGCGTAGCCACGCACCCCCACTCTCTATAGAGTGAGGGCGCGGCGCCGCGCAAGATGCCTCACTCTGACGGGCTGCGATGGATACATGGTATCAGGCCTTAACGCGCGTGCTTGTCTCGTGGTGGGCATAGAGTTTCTTAAAACTAACTAGAGGGGACTGTGGCACTGCGATCTTACAGCGATTATGGAAATGATGGGTAATGCACAAATTTGCGTAGTCTTCACACTTGCGGGCGGCGAATCATACTTGCGGCTGCGTTTATTGTTGTATTTTGGTTTCGTTTTGAGACCCGATTCGAAACGTTAAGCCTGAAATAATATGGTAGTGCAGCGCAACCGCTGAACATTTCTTCATTGTTCTTTCGTGATAAAACAGCTCCAAGCCACACGAAGACACACGGAGACAGAAGCAGGCCAGGCGTACGAAGAATTGTCAAATTCGTGTAATACACATCAATCCTATGCTCACAGAAGAGCTGTGTGTTGCTGCTCCTATAGACACTAGCGCTAGAGTTCCCTCTAGTGTATATTAGGAAACTTCATGGTTGTGTGGGCGGGGGGGGGCAATCGTTCGTCTTGGCTGGCCTTGGGCTTTCACCGGAACGATTCTGTTGTAGTTCCAGGCGCACAAAGGTCACTGCAATTGTTGCACAGTTTCCATTTTTGAAAACTATGCGCTTTTGAGAAACAGTGAAATAACAACTGAAACGCTTATTCGCTTTCATCTGTACCTGTGAGTACGTTTCGTGCATCATTTGTGCGTGAAAAACGTGGTGCACGTTTCTATCTGCTTGCCACTCTGCGCATGATCTTTCAATTTGTTGCTATCGCATTCATTGCTTCGCTATTGCGGCAACGAACGCACCAAAAAACAGCCGAAACTGTTCATATTATAGCTATCGCAATAAAATAACGGGAGCGTCTCCATAAAGCTCACTCTATCATCTACAAACGAAGGAAAACAACGGGACCACCCTAGTATGAACTGAAATTCAGGAAATCATTTCGTGCCATTGCGTTCTTTTTTCCGATCACCCTGATAATGCTCAGACGTGACTTTTTTTCTGAAATCAACAAAACACTCCTATAAAGCTTCTTCCTCTTTTCCTTAAAAAATAGGGGTTGTATTGATTTCCTCTCAAAAGAATAACATTTATTTAATTGTCTATTGAGAAAACGTATACCATTTCTTTGCTTGCAAAACCCCATCCGAGGTCGCACAGAAACGAACTACTTGGTGTAGTAGCCCCGCCGCGGTGGTCTAGTGGCTAAGGTACTCGGCTGCTGACCCGCAGGGCGCGGGTTCGAATCCCGGCTGCGGCGGCTGCATTTCCGATGGAGGCGGAAATGTTGTAGGCCCGTGTGCTCAGATTTGGGTGCACGTTAAAGAACCCCAGGTGGTCTAAATTTTCGGAGCCCTCCACTACGGCGTCTCTCATAATCATATAGTGGTTTTGGGACGTTAAACCCCACATATCAATCAATCAATCACTACTTGGTGTAGTAACACATGCGCAGAAACTCTGTCCACGCCGCTTTGGCTGTGCTGCCAAAGAAAGTTTTTGCCGAGCATAATTAGCCAGCTCCACATTCTCAGGTAGCTAGCAGACGATGAACATGGCGTAGAGGGCACGTACCGGCGTGCAGCGCGCTAGAATGTACAGTTTGATCATGATGAAAATGCGCGTGGCTTCAGGTTTATCTGCGTTCACGATGGTACATGTAAAAGCGCTTGGTCGGAACTAATCTCAGAGGCTACGGGGCTGATTATTTTAAAGGATATTTAGTGAACATATTGAAAGTTTCAATATGAATTTAAACAGCCCGTGCCTTTGAAGTGTATCATTAGAAAAAATTTAGGATTTTTATTGCATGGGTTCACTTCTGCACTCATGGGAACGACAAACTAATGAAGGAACATGCTTCTAGCTTGCAAACACCGCCCAACTTTGTCAACTGTCCTTGACGCGGTGCCATGTTCCATCGTAACCAATTGAACGCGGCGCGCTGATGGGTGCATTTGACATTTTTCTTGTGTTCGCTCGTTTAAAAGAGGGTGTCACCAGAGCTCGATAAGATTCCGAGTTTCGCCAAGCGCGGGCCATCCTGCATAGCAACCCTGGTTTCTAATTCGCAAATATGATTTGCTTGATCGTACTGCTCTTAGGTGGAAATTCTGGCCTATTTGAATGCTGGGCGTAATGAAAGCGAGTCCTTGTGGCCAACGGCGATGGATACCTATGAAAGAGAGGGTTTTATTACTGGGCCTCTGCTCGTGACCGTAATAACAAAAGCTTTGTGTGCTACGATAGCTGGTATGAGAAAGTTTCAGCATGACTTGTTGCAGGGCATATAACAAACGAAGGCGCCTACGCAGTGACGTACGCATTGGGCGCATCATGATACAGCCTCCTAGACTTTATCACTTCCGTTCGTGAACATCGTCGCTGTAGCCCTGCATCCCGAAACGTAGCACAACTTTCGTTTAAGAGGGGACAAGCACTGCAAATGAAAGCTCACCCAACAGCAAAAGCTTGCTGGACGCGAAATGCTCAAAGAAGTTGTGTTCTCACTATACGTTGCTGTGCATTTTTCTTATTTATTTCGCGCGGTTCTTCGTATTCATGAATTACCATCTCTGCAATCAGTTCTTTTAAATTACCTGGAAACTTCCAAACGATCATTCCAGCCTGTATAACTGGTATTGTAACTTTAACACTCACCAGCTTCATTAGAAGCATTACGTACTAAAAAAGCCGAAATTAACAGTTGTGAAGCCAAATTCCTGCAAAAGTTTACTGTAGGATGCATGTTGGGATCTCTTCGCATTTGATGCTCCAATGTACTGCTCATCAGTTATCTCTCTTTCTGTTATAAAATGATAGCTGTAGTTTATCGAATAGTTTTAAAGGTAAAACTGCGCACGTGCTAATAAAATGCGTATGGCTGGGGCTTCTCTCCAGTCTCCAGACTCTGCACAATAGCACAAGGCAAAAGAAGCATTGACGCATCTCATGTGCCACTTTCCTGCTGTGCGCCAACAGCGCGCAACCATGGTCGCCACACTTCGTCTCCACGAACAACCAGCGACAAACCCAAGAGGAGTTTCCTTTTCTTACCCACCAATTCAACCAAGACTTCAGGGTGGTCCTGCGCGACCTTGGCGACACCAGCTTAAATAGCAAGATATAGAGCGGCTTCTACCCCTCACATGTACTAGGCTGCATGGGAACGCTGTTCTTCCCTGGAACCTCTACTTCTGTACCTCTTCCTACATTTTCGTTCACCGTTTCCCTTAGATGTGGCGCCGTGCTTCATTAGGTGGTTGCCAAAATAGTGTCTTTTTTTAACGTCATTTACACTCCCTCCCCCTGGCTGGACAGCTAATGTACCAGGGTGACGAAGATACCATATCCGCCCTATTGTCTCAGAATCACTAAAACACAGAAGCTACAACAGGTCCTTTTTGTTTTCGCGATCGAAAGACAAGTTTAAACAATATACATCATCGTCATCAGCCTGACTACGTCCGCTACAGGACAAAGGCCTCTCCAATGTTCCGAGCCAACTCGGTCCTGTGCTTGCTACGGCAAATTTATACCCGCAAACTAAGCATTCTATATGTACGCTTATGACACAGCCGTCACGTCGCGTTAACACCATTTCTAGTCAAATGCCATTCGCTTAAGTTGATTAATGTGGCAGGGTCAGAGGATACCATCTTCACGAGAACCAGCGCTTGATGTTGCCATGCATGCTCCTTTCTTTGTTTCATGCTGCCGGCTCATCATACGTGTAGATAGTGCCTTGAGCTAGCTAATAGCACCAAAATGTCTGAAAGTATTCGAGATTACCTCGTGGTAATTTCTTCTGCCTGAGAGGGCAAACGTAAACAGCTGAGTTGTTTCTAGAACCAGCGTGGCAACTACTGAAAATGATCGTAGTTTCAACGCCGCATCTATAAATGCCGACGTGCCTTGCCTCGAATCGGTTGGTCTACGGCCGACGCTCTCTTCACCACTATAAGTGCCTGTGTATATCACTGTAATCTGACTGACCCGTCTATCGGCCACAAGTTTTGCTAAATAAACTGCTTCATCTTGGACATACAGTCTGCTGCCTTTGTCAACGTCATGACCACGTGACAGCTTTGCGCTTCTGGTGTTGCTAATATCCATGTTGCTGTTGGCATCGTTACGCATCTGTAAACAGCTGGTTACATAAAACACAAGTGCCTGTTGAACACTTGCCTGCACGTGTGCTTTGTACATACCGTTAGCACTCCTTCATAACGTTTCGCTCAGTAAAAAAATTACAACAGCGTCCCTTTACATCCACATGCTTCGCATTACATGGATTCTCAAGGCGCGTGGCATCTGTCGAATTTATTTCAATGAGACCATTTATTTAGCTGATATTATTCTGACAGCTAATTAGTCTTATTCTTAAAGACATTTACGCTTCCATTTCATATGTATTCTGTGTAACTCCTAATCGGAACCATTTCCTCCTAGATGTGTACGTGTTTATTTTAATATTGGGGCCTCACTCTACTCGAGCCAGCACTCAACTTCCGGTATATATACACGAAAAGAAGAGAATCCCAGTATGCTATTGAAACGCATACTTTCACTAGAGGCTAGCGCCATAAAAATGGATGCTGCATTATGACATCCATCACCTCGTATCCGCGATTTTCACCGCGAACCTGCAGAGCTTCTCACATTCTGATATGACAAAAAATAAGCCGTTTGTTGAAAACATAGTAGGTCGTTAAACACAAATGCTTATCTCTCGGTAGCCGTGTCACTGACAAATTTTCATAAGATCATTTTGAGGCGCCGCTGCTGGGACATAATTTGTCTCCTTGACACTGTTAACGCTCTGTACACGCCGAAGCCAGACAAAGCGTATAAGTTATATTACTTTTAAGTTAACATTTTGCATGCCACCACCTTCAAGCTATCCTTTCTGCAGTGATCGTCATCACGATGAGTCAAAAAGGTTTACTACATGGGTTTGGGAAGTCCGCGTCCCTCATGCCGTGTAAACTGCCGAAATAGCTGTGCAAGTCGTTAGAACACATATATTAATGTTTGTCTGCGCGCACCATGCTCGAGTGACAGAAGAAGGCACAGCTTTTGACAGTGCATGGCGAGTTGCTGTCTCCCTGCGATACCACATTGTGTTTACACGTCACTGCAAAATTACCACGCTATATCGAAACAAAGCGTATTTCTAAGGTAGCTCATTGATACAAGGCATTTATTTTGTGTACCTCAGTATGGTTGAGGGAACTGCTTATGCAGATAATCTGAGGAGCATACGAACTACATTGGTGACAGAGAGATCTGAGACAAACGCACGAAAGTAAAACTGAGCACGCTTGGCTCTCCTCCACTGAGAGAAGGGTGCTGAGAGATGAGAACTAGAATTGAGATCTCACTTAGTTTGTAACCCCCGCCGCTGTATCGTTTCCTCGTTTTCATGGCCGACATTTGTACAATTTTTTTCTTACTGAAATAAAACTGTGGGTGCATATATACGTCACCATTGTGTTTCCTAATCATTTCAAATTTATAACATTGTCCCACAGGTCGTCTACTCTGTGAGCCTACAAAAGTTTGCGAAGCCTGCGAAGTGGACCGTCTCAGGCAGAGCTAAGCCGTGCCGACCAGCCATGTAGGAAGAAGTAGCATGAAAGGGTGCCGGTGAGAGGGCTGCGTCGCTCAGGCGACAACTGCAACCTTTGAACAAAAGGGCGTGGTCCTGCTTGATATCTCAACTGAGGTCAGTACATGGTTCATACTCCTGTGCATGCAGTGCTCTAGCCACCTACTTCACTCTCACCGCTTACAGACCACAGGATATCTGCTTAGCTCTCAAGCGCGGCCACGTGCCCTTACGCTAGCGTTTTTCAAGCTATACGTCAGACTCGACCCTAATGCTGATAGCTGCAGATTTATTTTGTATAAAATTCGAATTTGTGCTGTCTCAAAGTCATTGCTTTGCCTTTGAGGCAAAACTGTGATTCTTAACTATATCATGCGAATGGTGTGTAAATTATTGCATCAATCAGCTTACCGGTGCACAGCAAGGCGATAGCGAAGAAAGCTGTCATGATGGCCCCTTGCTGCATAGCAACCCGCTTGAACAACTTGCTGCGGCGCGTATACGGTGCAAGGCTCGAGCTCTGGCGTACGGTAAGCGATAATCCCCACCTGCGTTACGCAACCCTCGCAGGTTTTGTACAAGGTGGCATGCACTTGTTCGATCCCGTCATCAAATAAGAAAATCGAAAGAAGAAGGTCGACTTTCATTTTTTTTTCATGAAACCTTCGCTCACATCAATAGGAGCTGCGGTCCAGCGAGTATTTTCTCTATAGCATTTTTACCATGTTTCTTCGAATTGAAAAAGGCAGGGCTTTCTTACTGCTAAGGCATGTCGCAGCGTCACGGAACAATGGGTTGCCAAGAATATGCTCTTAGAAAGATGGGCATTGTGTGCGGACGCGACAAATGTTGCTTGGGCATTATCTCCTTGCAGCGTCGCGCACATTGACTATAAAACGCGTGAAATTGCTTCAACCTGTTTTCTTTTTGAGCTTGGTAGGCATTTATGAGCGTTAAGATACGTTTACATACATTTACAGTGTAACCTAATGAATTGTTCCAGAATTTTTAAGGAGATATTATGAATTGTACATAGTAATAAGTGGACATGACTGGAGAAAAAATTATGAAGCAGGCTCACCTTTTTATTGCAATTCATAGCGTGTTCAGCCCGAGAAATGTGGCTCCTTAACGTAATTAACTGGTAAAATATTTTAATCGAGGAAGCTCAAGTTGTCTACGTTTTTTTGTACTTTCTTTTGAATTATGTTAGTACGTTGGATATATGCCTTTCAGCCCAAGCGTAATTTAAAAAATTCTGCGTGAGAGTGATGGTAATAAAATCATAATTTCAGATGTTTTACTCGCCAATACCGGGAATGTGTTATGAGCCATGCCAGAGAGAGGAACTGAAGATTAGCTTTGAGCACCTGAGTTTCTTTACCACGCACCAAAAACTGAGTACTCGGGTGTCTCTGAACTCAGGCCTCACCTAACTGTAGCCACTGTAGCGTTATCATTTTCTTTGATCGGATCAACCAATAGTGAGATGCCTTATGACGTTACTTATGTAAAGTGATAAGAAGCGGCTGTGGAATAAACACGCTTCTTTTAGGTAGTGGCATCAGAGTACTGTACCACTCACTGTACCGCTCAGCTCATGCGCACTGTACCGCTCGGCTCAGAGCGGATACGGCAGCCTCAAGTGACCGGTTGTCAAACCCACAATTTCCAGTTTAGTAGCGTGACAACCCGATAGCAATAACACTTACGACGAATAAAGCGCACTCTACAAAATGGATTTTTCCGACTGGCTATCAGCGATAGGGTACTTTGCTGCCTGGAACCAAAAACGTCATTCTTGTTTGTTTGTTGTTGTTGTTGTTGAAGCCACATGAGTATGCTGCATTGGCATCTGTTGCAGCAGACGTCGTGTCGTTAAATCATAAAAATGCAGTGCCTTCGTGATTCAAGACTACAGTTGCTGTGTTAGTCGGATGTGCACACGCTATGATATGTCGGTTACAGTGAGCCATACTGACCAGAAGGTCACGGCTTCGGCCCCCGCCGTGGCGTTTGCGTTCCGATAGAGGCGAAATGTGAGAGATCCGTGTTCTATGCCATGATGTGATCGAATGGGGCCGTTTTGTAACCAACGTGCCGTCACAAGTTCTGGCCGGGTTGATGAACATAGAGGCTCGTGAAGTCAACCGAGCTTATCTATTTTTCTTACTCATCCCATCTCTTTCGTCCGTTGCCGCACTAGATTAGCAGCGTATAGTTTGACAGTCGAGGAAACAAGAACTCGCAATGCTCAACAAGCATTGGCTCAACCCAGTAGACGAAACAGCAGCGCTGACAGCAAAGCGGAAGCTGGCCAGTGACGATACATGCTCCAATTTTTCAGTTCCTTAACTGCGCCGCCAAAGACGCCGCAAGTGGTTGGTCGGCTTGACCGCGTGCACGGCTATCATTGAGCTTTACAATGCTTCTTGGCGACCTTCGACGCAAAAATATTGGTCTGTCTGTCTGTACACCTCTCTGTTTGTCCGCCCTTAACGATACCATAAACGGCACCAAATGAAACCCCAAACGGCCTACGCCATCCGCAGCGCCCATCAATATTGTTCAGATTCAGCGTTCATACCTGTGCGTTTGTCAATTCAAAAGCAATTATTGCGCATATCTGAGGCACCATAACGCACGTCAATATTCTGTGCGTCTTTTTACTAGAAAAGTCATACGTATGTAATTCTAAAGACCGTAGCGTTTATCACGCTGCGCTGACAATGCGGCGCTTGCACGAAAAGGCAAGTGTTTCCAACGCTTTTCTAAGACGACATGCTGCTGGCACCTACCCGTCGCCTTGGGTTCTACACCTTATCACCTCAGATATGGGCGTGCACACCGCGTGCTTCGTTTTCCAAGATAACTGTCAGATAGCGCTAATTTCTCATGTTTGACGTGGCTTGATGCGCTCGTTCGCCTCCGCTGCATGCTCGAGGTCGAGGCACTCTAATGCAGCGCCTCCAGAATTCCATTCACCGATTTTCTTGCGCAGAACATCAAGCAAACGTTTTATTCTCTCTCTCCAGATGCAAGACTAGCGTCTTCTCACGACATTTCCAGTGTAACATGCAGATATACGGGGCCAAATTTTTACCTCTTGGCTTTGTGACCATGCGCGCACATGGTTATCTTCGACGAGTTCAATCATCTGTGAATTGTGACAACCTAGAACTACCGGCCATAGGACGTCTCAGAGCTGCAAAGCTTTACAATGCCAACTTGCTTTTGGATTGCTTTTGTGCCCGGCTAGCTTTTGGATTGCTTTTGTGCCCGGCTACATCAGCGGGCACAAAAGCAATCCAGAAAAGCGACACTTTTTTGCACCGCCATCCGATCCTCAGCTGCTTGAAAGGTGGGTGAGAGCCGTTTCCCGCACCGATACACTTCTCAGTGTGCGTTCTAATACTCACCGTAGACAGCTAAATAGAGAGCTAAATGGACGGTGGCAATCTTAAGTCCCGTTCCAATTTTCACCTTGCCGGCAAACCAGACAGCTCCGAGAAGACCACATCGTAGACAAATACGATGCAGACTACTTTGCTTTCTAAACAGGATGGCGACTTAGCCAATCACTCAGATAGACCAAATCTCACCGTAATCGTCGTCTCCACGCAAGCGGGCGCTCTTCCAGAAGCTCAATGTGAGTGAAGTTTAATTGTTTAAGATTTTAACACAAATTAAACCAGAAAATACAACTGTTACGTTTATTTTGGCTTTTTTTCTCAACCCCAGGTGGCGCATCGTCGCGTAAAAGCCGTCCAAACGTGTTACAATTCTCGGACAGCATATGCTCGATGCTCTCTTCTAAGCAGTCTGCGTAGACTGTCTACTTGCTGTCTATTAATTAGAACACAGCCTGAGCAGGACATGCAAAGTGTGGGACGGGCATTTTATGCAACATGACATTGTCAAGACTTACAAGCACATCATTGGCGGCCAGGTTGTTGAAATAGACCGCGGCTTTTGGGCATGACAACCGGAAGCCGTGCCATGTCGATTTCCGAATGTTTGATGCTATTTGTCCAGGGCGATCAAAACGTGGCGGTCGCCTAAGAATAGGGGCAGCTTACCCAACAAAGTCGTGTTTTTTGCTACACCCTCAGTGGAGTACCAGCTATAGGATCCTGATCCCGTGCGCAACATTTATTTCGCACAGATTGTCGAAAACGGCTCATCTTTAAAACTTTCGAAGAACTAGAGAATGGCGGACCCTGAGGAGTACACAGGTAAACCTCGGCATGTTGTCTTTTACAACGCGAGAACGGGGAACGATGTTGACGCGATCCTGAAGAGCTTCGCGATTCGCGAGGACCTCACTTCACTGTAACCTCACGTACAGCACCGGCCAACCAGCCTTGCTGTGCGGTGCGACACCTTGCGGCCATTGCGCGTTGTGACGTCGCGTGCGCAGGAGCAAGCGTGGCCTTACAGACATGCCGGCCTGCTCTGCATAGGTGACGACGTTGGATGGCGTGTCAGTTTAACCGAAGACCTGGGCTCGCTCAGGGCGCTTTCGTCATATCTATTTTATAAGACGAAGCCCTTTATGACCAATAGCACACGCCTGCATAAACAACGCACTCTTTGTGGCTGGTTTCATTTTGTGGCCATCTAGAATTTTTTCATGAGTTTGTTGCATTATCATATCTTCATATAATCACGCGTCTTGAAACAGCCAAAACTGAGCGTGCATCGTTGATGCAAGCGCGCTTTATCAGTTCAAACACGCTTTATGTTAAGTGATTTGAGAGAGCGCGGATCGTCAGCTAAACAAGTACACCTTCTTCCGTTGTCACCTGTGAATAGGATGCCTGCATGTCTCAAAGGCTGCGCATGCTCTTCTGCACGTGACGTCACAAATTGCAACGGCCGCAAGGTGTCGCGCAGCAGATCAAGGCTGGTTCAATGGTCACCAGACCCAGCTTCAGCGAAGTAGTAGTGTGGCTGGGAGGGGACAAAGCAGCCGGCGTCACAGGTGCAAGTAACCCCCAGGTGCAGGACGCTCCAGCTGAAAAGTCACAGCATGTGATAATCGCCGGGGACTCGAATTTAAATCGATGCACAGAAGCCATCAAAGAGAGGGTAAGAGGTGACAAGAGGGTTGCAGTAGGGGCGTTCCCAGGACGCAAGGTGGAAGCAGTCATGAAGCAAGCGAGCGCAAAACTCAAAACTACAGCTGATAGACGAAACCTCGTCATAATTTCAGGTGGTTTAAATGATGTCTTAAATGAAGATACAGCAGGATTAGCAACTACACTGGCGAAAGGCGTCGATGACATGCGTGCAACTTCTCCTCAGGTACAGGTATAGCGATATGCACGATACCGGAGGTACTGGTGCATGACGGCAACCTGCAGAAAGCGGTGGTCAACGCAAACCAAGAGATATGGCGGATGAGTCGAGAGAAAGGCTTTGAGGTGGTGCAACTAAACAGGGAGGTGCATAGGTGGGGTGGTTTTCAACGAGACAGAATTCACTTCGATGGGCGGCTACGTAGTGAAGTGGGCTGGCGACTTGCAGAACGCGCAGTAGCTTTTTTTTTTTGGGGGGGGGGGGGGGGGAACACGGGCATTTCGAGGTGCAGGATAGCTAGTAACGAGGAAAACATTCAGTGAGACTCTTTGACAGGTGGTATGGACAGGTACGATTAAAATTGGCACCAATACCTAAGACAGGTAGAGTCCGGGGCAGAAATAGACATAGCCACGATAGGGCTGAGCCACTTTAGACGTAGGGTATATTTACATGCAGGGTGACAGGAACAGGTGGAAGTGGGAAGAGACAGAAGATCAGCTAAGAGAGGAGAGGCCGATGGTATGTGGTTTTGTAGAAACACATCTTAGGGACATGGGACAACCTCCTAAAAATCCGTATTACACGTGGGAATATAGTAATACAACAAAAGGCAGCAGAGAGGGGAGTGGTATTGGGGCATTCATTCATAAAAGTCCAGACTGGCAAAGAGCAAGCAGGAGTGCAAGCAACATTTATGGCTAAAAGGGAAAGTGGAAGGGCAAATGACACTCCTTGGTTTGGTGTACTTGTGGACAGGAGCAAAGGTTGAGGAAAACCAGGCAATGGTGGAGTTTATATCAAAGCACATTGAGGAATTAGGAAGAGAGTGAGAGATAATTCTACTAGGACATATGAATGCGCACTTAGAAAATATAGATGAGTATACCGACCCAACAGGCAAAATGATCTTGGATATGTGTGAAAGGCATTATTTGATCATTTGCAACAATACTGAGAAGTGTGAAGGGCAAATAACATGGGAGGCAGGAAGGCTGCAGTCGACGATAAATTACGCACTGTTGCCACATAGGATGTATGATAGGCTCAGGGAAATGCACATAGATGAATGTGGCACCAGATGTCTGGGTAGTGATCACAAACATACCAAGTCAAGTTTTGGAAGAGCCATGAAAGTAGGAAGGAGACAAGATGAGCAACTACAGAAAAAAGTTTATTCAGAAAGGCAAATAGAAATAGCTACTAAACAAATTGAGAAAGTAATCACTGAGGTTAAAAAACAGTGTGGACATACACGAGTCTAATTAGACTGTTTGAGCTAGATCTTGCTAAGGCACGTGGCAGGACACCCCAGAAAAGAAGACACAAATCCAAAAGTTGATGGAAAGAGGAAGTTAAGAGAGCCATAGCAAAACGTCAGGAAGCCTCTAGGGAACACAGACATGCTAAGCAGCGGGGTGAAACGACAGATGATGTTGAAAGAAAATGGCACATCTTTATAAGCTGTAGAAGGGAAGCATTACTTCTGATCAATGAAAAGATTATAAGAAAGGGTGCTTAGTGGCTGGCAGAAGTACATAAAAAGGATAGAAAGGCAGCTGCGAAATTTCGGAATTGTCTAAACTCCCTAAGAAATGAGACGAGTCTAGAGCAGAGATTTATAACTACAGCCCACAATGCGGTGGTGAGGCTGGGCCTCCCTGTCGCAGCGTGGGAGCGGTCCGCGATCCTACCCTTATAAAATGGGGGTGGAATCCTTCAGGACCCCAAAAAAAGTTTTTCATCCATCCATCCATTCATCTCTTGATTTGAATAAATGTATTTTTCTTCCACTTATCACCAAACGGTGAGGTATTCTTCGGAAATATTCATTGCGTTAGTTTTCTCAAGCTTTCTGTAATTTATTCAGGCCGATTTTAGACCATTTCTCACCAAGAAGGTAAGTCTATAGCCATTTTAAATCTTAACTTTTTTTCGGTTTCTATTTTTAACATGAAAGTGTTTTATGCCGAGTTTCACCGAGAATTCAGCTATGTATTTTCTTCGCGCAAATGACGTCGAAAAATGCGCACAATCAGAAGAAAAAGAAGTGCTGTCAACGGGAGTTGAATCCATGACCTACGGATCCACGACTCCAGATGCCGGGAACGCTATCACATTGCACCACTGCCGCATACTTCATATGATTAAAAAAAAATGCGCCTCTTATGTCTGCCACTGTTTTCTCACAGCGTTCTTGTTAGAGGGCAGTAATGGGTCATGACCGTGACATCCACCATTAGTTCCTTCAACACGTCGTTTGTAGGCGTCCGTCCCATTAGGCACGTTTCCAACAGGAGAACTGTAATTTTGTCAACGCCTTAGCACACTCCCAGGTGGCGACCTTACCCCAAGCGTCGCCTTCGTTCGTAGCACATAGAGTTTCCTAAATATACACAAGAGGGAAATCTATCGCTAGTGTCTATGGGAGCTGCAACACACGGCGCTTTAGCGAGCATGGGAGTGATGTGTAGTACACGGATTTGTCTAATCTTCGTACTTCTGGCTCCACGTGTGTTTGTTTGGCTTGAAGCTGCTTTCTTACGAAAAAAAAAATCTGCAAATTTTCAGTGGTTGCACTTCACCACTTTATTCTTTCAGGCTTATTATTTCCAATCGCGTCACGAAGTTCAAAAGGGTTTGCTCTTTCCACAAGGACAATTCGCCCCCCGTAAGTACAAAGACTAGGCAAATACTTGTACTGCCCATGCATCATTCCCATGGTGTCTGAACGATCGCAGCTCCAGAGTCCCCTCTAGTTAATTTTAGGAAACTCTGTGGTTCGTAGCATCCATACACACTAAAAATAGCTGTACAACACCCGCTCGCTTTGCCTGGTTAAATTCGTGTTCGCCACTTGCGCTCGCCCCGCGAATAATCGCGGCCGGCCAAAGGGAAGACACGACGCACTTAGCGTCTCACTCGTGTCGGGCAGTGGAGTTCGAATATCTTAAACATGTCGGGAGTAGTCGGCGTCCAAGTTCGGCGTTCTATCACTCATGCTCTCTGTATGTCCCATTGCTTTCACTTCTTCCGCCCTCCCCATTCTCTGCTACAGCGTCCGCAAGCATCTGTTACCACAAAGACTTAGTTTATCATTGATGATGGACGTTGGTTAACGGCAAAGAGATGTATGAGTAAGCGTCAAAGTAGCGCATACACGTTAAGTGGGGGTATAGCTGTCAAACACCAATAGACGTTGCGAAAGCTCTCTTATATCAATGAACAGTAAACATTACACTGCTTCTTTAAGAACATGTCTCACTTTCATGTTTTACCAATTCCTATGACGGAGGGATTAACCGTGAATTTATTTGAAGTTTCCTCCTATTTTCATTGAATGAATTTTTCTCCTACTACTCGCCAGAATTTTTAAATGGCTCACGCAATTCCGAGGAGGAGCTTGCGGAACCCCTAGGTTTCGCGGAACCCATTTTGAGAGAGCATGGAGACGGACGTGTCTAGACGGGCGTGTCTAGCTTTTCTTTTGATAACGCCGTGCCTGGCAGCCACTAAATCGCGACACTCTGTTTCTATGCATAAGAAGTAAACAAAATTGATTGATAATTGATTGATTGATATGTGGGGTTTAACGTCCCAAAACCAACATATGATTATGAGAGACGCCGTAGTGGAGGGCTCCGGAAGTTTTGACCATCTGGGGTTCTTTAACGTGCACCCATATCTGAGCACACGGGCCTACAACATTTCCGCCTCCATCGGAAATGCAGCCACTGCAGCCGGGACTGGAACCCGCGACCTGCGGGACAGCAGCCGAGTGCCTTAGCCACTAGACCACCGTGGTGGGGCAGTAAACAAAACTGAGCGACCCTGATAAGCTTCACCGCTAAATGTTGAACGCGATAGCAGTATTTTGCCTCTACTGCATATTTCAACCACTCAGTGTATACTTTTTATTATGTGTTGTTACTCGAGAAGTTTAAATTTTGGATAACTACAACGTATATTTTACAAATTGTACAGTGGCTTGTCTCAGTGAAGCTTTCGCATATGGCTGCAGTTTGTGTAACGGGTAGCATGCTTTAAACCACAAAATTTTGCGCGTGAAATGTGTTCGAACTTGCTATTCCCCACTATACGTGGTCTTAGGAATATGCAATGTAACGTGTGCGTCTTTTCTAATGGGTGGCTGGCTTTAGGTCGTGAATTCGTTATGATAACCATATGTTCTGACGCACGATGGCAATGCAAATTTACACCACGCACTATTACTGTGACACGACATATATTGTGAAGCGCCTGTATACAGGACGCCTGTGTTTGTAAAGCAGGAACCTTACTTTCACTGCATGTTCAAGCCGAGTAAGTTATTTCAAATGTATTTCCAACCAGATGTCTGGCTGTATTCCCCTTCCGGCGAACGTAGTGTACAGACGTGGTGCCATGAGCTCCGGCAATATTGAAGCGCCATCGATGAACTACTCAACATCAAGCTTGACTGGCGTATGGCACGCACGCTTTTACTTCTAATGTGCATTTAAACGATGTATACATATGCGGGGCTTTTACCTTGCACGTATACTCCTGTACATTACTGTGTTACCAAATACCGGATATTATCTGCGCATGCGCTGGTCTTTGCGGAACGTAAACATTTACGCAACGTGATCTACCCATGGATAGGCTTTACGCTTGCGACCCTATCTCGCAAATCTACCTTCGCTCGTAGGGACTCGCGATATACGCATTGCGGGGACTCCAGCCATCGAGTCAAAATAGGCTGAAGTGCAAGCGTCATTAGCAATTTCATTGTTTCAGCTGGATTACCAAAGCTAGAAAGACCTAGAACATCAAAGCCGTAAACGTGTGAGCCCCAGAGAGGCTGGATAGGTGGCGCCGTGCAGCAGGGTCAAAATGAACCTGGCAGTCACATGATTGTTATTGTAGAAACATTGTGCATTCTACGTCTGGTGCAAAAAACGTGCAGTGGCGTTATCACGAATGAGTTCCCTTTCTAATCATTTCCACTACAAAAACATAACGCACAGGCCAGTATGTTCATTAATGTGGTTGCACGAAGTGTCACAGGATGTCAACACCATCGTTGCAGTAACCTTGTATTTTTTCACCTTTTTGCGCATGTGGGAAAACGTCTGGCAATTTTGTCGCAGTGTTTATTGAATCCTATCTAAGTTAAATATAGACTAAATGCAGTTAGCGTCACCATTTATGGTTCGCAAAAACGTAAAGGTAAACGTGAAGGTAGAAACTTAAATGTTTACTTGTGGAGAGCTAAGACGTTGGAAAACATGCGTGCCAGTAAGACGGTGAACGCAAACTAGTATCCGGTAACACGTTAACGCAAAAAAATGTACGCAAATGCTAAAAGCCCCTATTGTCTTATCAGTTTTTTTTTCGCTGCAGTGTTACGTATCTGTGGGCTGTATTACTTCGGTCCATTGCAGCCAATATACCGTTTCTGTTCCACTTTTTGAAGTTATTTCATTAGCCCTGAATATTCGTATGCTCTTTCAATCACAATGTGAAGAATTCTGAAACGTCTCAACTCTTGCTCAGCTTTTTATAACGCCTGCCCCGTGTATTCTCACTGGAGACTTTAATATCTATCACCCGCTTTAGGGGATTCTGAAGATTAACTCTATGAAAAGGAAAAAAGAACGCTGTTTGCAACCATGTGTTCTGCCTCAGCGATGGCTGTTCAACATATTTGCTGAGAATTACCTGCAGCAGTTGCTTATAATTGACCCTGGTTTCCTGGCATCTGGAGCGAACTGTAAAATGGTTCGCAGATGCAGAATCACATGGAAGCGTGGTCGTCGGCAGGATTTTTTCTTGGGGGGTGCAAATCAGTGCGGCATCGCATCTTGGTGAGGGGAGACCACTGGTGTAGCTTGCGTGAAGGTAAGCGCTGGTGAGACTTGATGGGGCCAAGTGCCCCTTTTGCACCCACCTGCTGACAGCTATGCATGGAAGTGACCATGTTCGTACTTATGTTAATGGGTCAGTCAACAGGCTCCAATTTTTTTACGCCCTCCAAACAAGCTCGTGCTTCTTTCTTACGCCTAACCAACCTCCCTCCACGTGCAGTGACGTCGACTCGGCGATCGGTGACGTTGACTTCATTACTGTTTGTTGAGACCTGGTATCGACCAATCAACTACCTGCGTGCTGCGTCACGTCGCCGATCGCCGAGTTGACGTCGCTGCGTGTCCAAGGAGGTTAATCACGTGCAGGAAAATGCGCGAGCTTTTCCTGCGTGTTTCGGAGCCTGTTGACTGGCCCTTTAAGATAAAGTAATGACGGAGGGGCACCTCTATACTACCCTCCAACGAGTTACTGACTGGTGGGCATTCCGACTACACATGGAAAAAAAATATGTGAAGGTCAATGGAAATAAATTTTCAAAATGATATTCATAACGCTGTAAAAAGGGCTACCTAAATCTTTCATTCTTTTTCGATATACGATGAATTTGAAGCTTAATTAAAAATACCTTAAGGGCCATTCAGAGGCGCACGTAAAGAAGCAGAATCGGAACCAAATGACCTCAGAGAGGCAAGAAAGCTGCGAGGGCAGACTCAACGCCGCATTGATGCACTTTAATCGAACGAATGTGGTTGAAGAATTTGGTGAAAAACTGGCTACATGTGCTTATACGCATTGCGCCACTCCTGCATCCGGGAACTCACGTCGTATGGGCTTCATGTTTTCAGCACAGGAGCTTGAAACTGAACCTGCGGGCGCTCATTATCGCCTGGTCCTGACGGGGTGACCTATTGAGCGTTTGGAAACCTTTGGTATAAGGCGTGCGACATGTCCTGCTGAACGTCTACGATGAATTCTGGCGCAAGGGCATGATTTCACAAGAATGGGAATTAAACAGCTTGGTACGGCTGCTACTCGAACTTTGTAAACTTCCCCTAAATAAATAAATAAATAAATAAATCTGTTAAATTGTCACGGCCAGTGTGACACCCCCCGGCTAAACCACTGCCCTGAAGTACCCATCTTTAGGTGTCATTATTTACCGTAACCAATCACGGATGACATACGATTTGTATTTGAAGAGGTGCCGAACGCCACGGCTTACTGCATTGTGCGGGAAGCTGTGGGGAACACCGTGCAAGAAAATCACGACGTCGCCGCCAACTGTATCGGCGTGCCGTCGGATGCGTCTACTAAATAATAAACGTAACCACTCGTCTTTCCATGACTTTGCTTCATGCTTGGCAATGAAGTCGAAACCTGGGTTAGTATACATGACGCTAAAGTTAAACCATTCAAGACGGCGTACAGGAGAGAGAAGTGACACGTGCACAACAGATTTGTTTTATTATTATTATTATTATTATTATTATTATTATTATTATTATTATTATTATTATTATTATTATTATTATTATTATTATTATTATTATTATTATTAAATAACCCGCAGTTTCTTACAGATATTTGCATGTGGTTGTAAGAAAATTTGATTGGCTCTGCAGAGAATCGAATGGGCGATAGTCATTATCAGCGTTTCAACCAGCGTGGTTACAGGAACATATATTTCCAGAAAGCTTTAATAAATACATATGCATATATTTTTCGACGAGTGCACTAATTTCCCACAAACTCGTCGATAGCTTTTCTGCTGCTGCATGAACCACGCCATTCCTGCAGCCAAACTCATTGTTAGCTTTGTTGCATATGGCGTAGGAGCTCTGCCTTCTGAAGGAGGTGATATAACTTTTCTCGCACGTGCCATTTCGATGAACTTTCTTGTTGTTTTTTTTTTTGCTCTGTCTGATTGATGATTGATTTGTGGGGTTTAACGTCCCAAAACCACTATTTGATTATGAGAGACGCCGTAGTGGAGAGCTCCAGAAATTTTGACCACCTGGGGTTCTTTAACGTGCACCAAAATCTGAGTACACGGGCCTACAACATTTCCGCCTCCATCGGAAATGCAGCCGCCACAGCCGGGATTTGATCATGCGACCTGCGGGTCAGCGAGTACCTTAGCCACTAGACCACCGTGGCGGAGTTTTTTTTTTTTTTTTTGCTCTCTCTCTCTCGCTGTTAGCTTCTCCTGCATGGTTATTGTCGGATCAGGGTCAGAAATTGGGGACATTCACGTGGTTGATGAAAAAGCCACCAGATGCTATTGCAGAAGCTAATGTTGCACCCATGCTGCCCTCTACCAGTTGTGAGGCGGACTTACAGTGTCACCGCATGTTCGCCCGCGCGACTCTCTCGCAGACTATGCTGTGTCAACAAGCGCCGTGAAGCCTAGTCTATCGACAAACACTTCTACGTGAAGGGGTGGTTTTTTAAATCATTGTTAGCTTTGTTGCCATTTTGATTACCTCTCTTCAGCCCATCTGACTTCAGCCCCAAAATAAAACGCTGCGCAATGAGCGCTGCGCTGCTCTGTATGATAAAAGCCTTACTCCCTCTTTCACACACAGCGTAGTAGAATGAATGAAGAGATGAGCATAAGTGTGGCAGAGGCAAGAGTTCGCAAAGCTGCTGTGCGAGCAACCATGAACATCTACGGTGATGAATAAAGAGCACCTCTTTGGAGAATTGCTAAACGACGCATGGCTGTTTTCCACATTACTCAAGGTTTCCTTTACGGGGATATCTGTACTATTTTTGTAAAGCAGCCGTGTCCACTGAAATATTTCTTTGTGTACGTTTTTCACAAGATTACCTTGTTAGATCAAGAGAGTTTTATTTTGCGTTATGTTGTATTGCTTTTCTATTGCCCATGTACCAGTCTTTGTATAGTGGGGGCCAAGGTATAGTGACGTCTTGAAGAAGGAAAAAGTGATGTAAGCGATGCTGGGAGTCTAAACATTTTTTTCTTTCTTTTTTTTTGAACTCCATAGTGGGACACTGCCTGTTAAAACAATTTTGGAGAAATATGGGTGCTTTGTACTGTGGGGTACACTTTCTTTTATTTGTAAACTACAAGAATCTATAGACCTTTTTTTTACGTTGTTGTAAAGGAGTTTATTTTTGGGATGTCTTGCTGTTAACAGTAAAAAAAAAGAATTCACACTCTACCTGCGTGGCATTAGGATTGTAATTCTTTGGAACGAAGACGGTGGTCCCTTTTGGTGCAGTTATGCTTACGGCACTCCACTGTATATGAGAGCGAAAATGGCAGGTTACCACTTCGAAAAGCATGCATGGTCTGCACGGGCTATTTAGAGAGAACCGTAGGTTTACTGAAATTTATAAAGCGACACAGCAAGCACCACAATGGTTCTCAAGACCAGAGCCGCTGGTAAACTTGCGTTAACTTTAGCCTGACTAAACCAGCACAATGCTGATTGAGAGCTCACATAAACTTCATGAAATGTGTGCTTTCTTACCAGTGTTGTGTGTATTATATGCTTCGTATCAAATCCAAGTAATAAATCAAACAAAAAGTTGGTGCTGTTATGCCTGCGAGTCCGCAGCAAACGTCCAGCCTCGGGAAAAAAGAAATCTGTGTCAAGGCCAGCACGCGAGCCCGCCTGACGCGATGAACAGCTCAACGGCGTTATCACGCCACGTCACCTTTTTGGCGCGCACGTGCAGTGAGTCATCTCAGCCGCGAGCCCGTCGAGTAAACAACCGGCGTCTTCCTGTCTGGCGGCTGACGCAATGCGCGGCGACGTCACTCGTCCTTGGGTGCAGCCACCTGCAGCGCAGCCTCTCCAGATTCGATGAGAAAGAAGGACGCGGCCTGGCGGCGACCTCATTGGAGGATTCTGACCTCGCGACCAGCGGCGCTTCATGTTGGACATTTGGGTTGGACCCGGGGCATATAAAAGAAGCCCTGTGGCGCGTCGAGAGAGACCCCTTTGACAGCAGACCCATTTGAGAGCAGACCTATGTGTTAGAGAGGAAAGCTCGGCTCTTCGAGTATCTGTCGGCCCCAGTGCCGAATTTGAAACGCCTCTGTATATATGCTGTACATAAACATTGTCTAACTCACCGTCGTCTCGTCCGCTCGTCTATCAGCTCTGCGCAGAAGCAGTCGCGAGCTGAAAAAACTTCCTCACCAAACGACTGGTGACCTTCGCGGTGGAATTCGAAGCAGTGGCGCCTTCGGGACCGTGTTGGCGTCGCCGTCTTTCGAAACAGTGGTTGCAGCAGTGAGATTTCTAGCCGCCCTTCGTAACGTCGTCGGAGGTGCGCTTCGCAACAGTGGTTGGCAGCTGCGGGATCGGCCGGCGTCAGCGACATCGATGCGGTGAGTGCCTGATTTTTTCCCCTCAGTTCACCAGACTACTCTAGCTCAGGTTATAGTAGTTTAGAGAAGGGCTGTGTGAAGCATTAGAGTGAGCTTTGATTGTTTCAAGCCAAGTCGAAGCGCTTTGAAACCAAAGTTAGTGCGGAGGGGGTAAACACGGGAGTGTGGAAAATTGCTTGCGCGTCTTGCTAATTGACTTATAGTAGGTACGGCAAGTAAATTGTTAACAGGGGCAAACAGCAAGAGGCTAGTGTGAACGATGGAGAACCTTAAAGTGAAGGAACTCATCGAAATTTGTGAGGAACTCGGCATTACTTTGGGCCGTGGGAAACGAAAGCAAGCGATCCTTGAGATCATGAAGGATGAGGGAGTGTCGGCTGGGGAAGTCGATGAGGCCTGGGTGGATATCAAAGCACGCCGCGAGGAGGCTGAAAGGCGAGAAGCTCGCGAACGTGAAGAAGCTGAAAGGCGAGAAGCTCGCGAACGTGAAGAAGCTGAAAGGCGAGAAGTTCGTGAAGAAGCTGAAAGGCGAGAACGCCACGAGGAAGCCGAGAGACAGGAGCGCCTCGAGTTGAAACGAATAGAATTGGCAATACTACAGTGTTCGCAGGCGCCTAGCGTAGCTTCTCCAACAGTTCAGGTCAGCGGTTATAGAATTCGGGACCAACTGCCACCGTTCGTAGTAGGCGAGGACATGGCGAAGTATCTCGTCAAGTTTGAACACGTCTGTGAGCGAAACGCTTTGGAGCGGTCTCTTTTGGCGCAGAACCTGTTAGCTCTTCTTCCCGGCGAAGTGTCCGACGCGATAACTTGCTTGTTGAGGGAAGCGTTTGAGATCTATGACGAGGTTAAGGAAGTGCTCTTGAGACGTTATAAGTTCTCACCCAAGGCTTTCAGGCAAAGGTTCCGGTATGCTAAAAAGGAAAATGAGTCACACGTTGACTTCGCGTTTCGTCTTAAAGCCGATTTAATTGAATGGCTCAAGGGCGAAGGTGTTTATGACGGCCGCGATAAAGTGGTGGAATGCGTTGCATTGGAGCAATTCTACCGCTGCATCGAGGAGTATGTCAAACTTTGGCTCCAGGACAAACTTGGTGAAGTACAGCTAAACGAGGCAGCAGAGTGAGCTGAGGAGTATTATACTCGCCGAAAGTTGCATAGCAGGGCAGTGCGCGTTGAAAAGAATGAAATGAAAGAGGGCTTTTCAAAGAAACCTGATCAACGGAAACCCGCTCCGCACCGTAATTTCAAGAAGGACCCGTCTCTTACGAAGGACACTGTAGGTGAAGGACAAACGGAAGCGGAAAAATCGAGTGAGGTTCTTAAACAACGCACTGATACCACACGGGCGTTTGAATCACGGAAGCCGCTAATCTGCTAAAACTGCAAAAAGGAAGGGCATATCGCGATAAACTGTAAGCAAAAGTTTGCTTTTGCAACAATTCGAGAATCGGAAAAGAACTTGCGGTTGTTGGAGCCGTATATCCAAGAAATTAGTGTGAATGGGAAAACGTGTCGAGCACTTCGTGACTCTGCGGCAACCATGGCTGTTGTCCATCCTTCATTGGTGTCTCCGGATGACTTTACAGGAGAATGCGCGTGGATCAGGCAAGTCGCCGAGGAGCAGAGTGCTTGCTTACCAATCGCCACGGTTGTCATTGAAGGCCCGTTCGGTAAGCTTCGCACCGAAGCGGCTGTGTCTGCCGCGCTTCCCGATCGTTTTCCTTATCTTTTCTCCAACAACTCAGAGCAGCTTCTCAAAGAGCAGGGTAAATCGTTCTTCCCCAACTTAGCGTACATGGCCCTCACGCGATCGCAAGCGCGGAAGCTTTCGCAGGAGCTTGATCTTGTTCAATGCGGTGAACTCTCAAGGGACCTTGTCGGCGGGTCGACGGAACCTCAGAAAGGAAATTTTCCGCGTGAGTCATGTGAGCAGTCACGCGAGCGGCTCGTCGCCGAAGCGACCGGCGCGGTTTCCGTAGCGGGGGAAGACGACATGGCGCCATTGAGTCAGAGCGAGAGGGGCGCAACGCTCTCGCCTGTAGCGGAAAGTTGGAGTGAGCTGTCGAGGGTTGATCGAGAAACGCCCATTCGAGAGCAGCGTGTGGACCTCTCGATTAAAGCGCAAGTGGAAAGCCACATGAAAGCTTCACAAGTGTTGTTGAAGGAGTACTACGACAAATCGGCGAAGAAACGTACTTTTGAAGTAGGAAGTCAGGTAATGCTGCTGCAGCCGTCCAAAAGGAACAAGCTTGACGTTCATTGGGAAGGGCCCGCCAATGTAATATAGAAGCTTTCTGATACCAATTATGAATTGAAATTAGGAAGGTGGCCAAACAAAATTTACCACAGTAACTTGAAAGCAGTCGTTAATCAGCTGTTGAAGGCTTCAGAGGAAGATGGAGCAGAAATTTGGAGTTCTAGTGAAGTAATCTAAAGGGGATCGGAGGTAATCTTGGAGCAGGTGATCCTAGAGCCTAGGTTAAGTGAAGTCCAAAAGGAGGACCCGAGAAAGATTGTTTCCGAGATTGGAGACGTGTGTTCGGACCGTCCCGGAAACACGACGGTGATCGAACACGATGTCAAGCTAACTTGTGAGGAGTCAATCCGTAGCAAGCCGTATCGTTGTTCCCCTCTGCAACGTCGCAGGTATGAGCCGCTCTTAGTACCGCATAGGTATCGTCACCTAAAAGTGGCCGGCTACTGAGATGAAGCATGATGCTCCAACAGCACAACTTTGACGTTCGCTACAAAAAAAATGGAGGGGGGGGAAGCTATACGCTAATGCAGGTGCATTGAGCAGTGCGTTCTAGCTAGTACCTTTTCAACCTTTCGGTTTCTCGCTGGCGATTCGGGGCAAAATTTTGACCTCATCACGACCTTAGCTGAGCGCTCTCGTCCAGAGTGAGCTCAACGAGCCAACTTTATGTTCTATTCTAATTCGTTACGTTGTTGTACGTGAAAAATTTTTTAGTTGTCATTTGAAGAGTCTTGTGTCCCACATGTGCCTCTTGATGTAGAGGGAACGAAATACCAATAGACACGTAGCTAGGTATATGTTGTACTATACTTTGTTTGGTGTTCTGTCGGGTGACCGAGGGCGCTTGCTTGTGTCGTGTGTTGTCTGTTGTCGAACCGTTCTTGACAAGTTGCAGAACAATCGTTAAGTGCTGAAACCAAGGATCGTCAGAAGAGACGAACGAAGCTGGTCGACAAGTTGTGGCGACAAGCCAGTGAAGCTGGAATCCATCCTCAAGAATGGGATGTGTTCCCGGAACGGAGTCTGGAGCTGCATTCTTCCCATGGCCCTGGAGGCGAACCTGGAGGGACCTGGCGAACGAGCGCACCTGACATCCGAGCCACGTGGAAGCAGCTCGTCTTTCGGGTGCATTGTCTGGCGGCGGGGGTGCTGTTATGCCTGCGAGTCCGCAGCAAACGTCCAGCCTCGGGAAAAAAGAAATCTGTGTCAAGGCCAGCACGCGAGCCCGCCTGACGCGATGAACAGCTCAACGGCGTCATCACGCCACGGCGCCTTTCTGGCGCGCACGTGCAGTGAGTCATCTCAGCCGCGAGCCCGTCGAGCAAACAGCCGGCGTCTTCCTGTCTTGCGGCTGACGCAATGCGTGGCGACGTCACTCGTCCTTGGGTGCAGCCACCTGCAGCGCAGCCTCTCCAGATTTGATGAGAAAGAAGGACGTGGCCCAGCGGCGACCTCATTGAAAGATTCTGACCTCGCGACCAGCGGCGCTTTGGGTTAGACATTTGGATTGGACCAGGGGCATATAAAAGAAGCCCTGCGGCGCGTCGAGAGAGACCCCTTTGACAGCAGACCCATTTGAGAGCAGACCTATGTGTTAGAGAGAGCTCGGCTCTTCGAGTCTCTGTCGGCCCCAGTGCCGAATTTGTAACGCCTCTGTATATATGCTGTACATAAACCATGTTTAACTCACCGTCGTCTCGTCCGCTCGTCTATGAGCTCTGCGCAGAAGCAGTCGCGAGCTGAGAAACCTACGCTACCAAACGGCTGGTGACCTTCCCGGTGGAATTCGAAGCAGTGGCGCCTTCGGGACCGTGTTGGCGTCGCCGTCTTTCGAAACAGTGGTTGCAGCAGTGAGATTTCGAGGCGCCCTTCGTAACGTCGTCGGTGGTGCGCTTCGTAACAGTGCTTAGCTCAACGGTTAAAAGTGTTCGCATCGGGAGCGTGAGGAACTATATAGATACAAATTTCACTTTTTTTCGTCGGGAGGACCCATACACATAGTTTATATGCATTCTAAAAACAAAAATTGGGCTTAGCTAAGTGAAAACTGATTGCACGTGCGTATCTGATCAAAAATGTGAGCCTATATACCTTTGAATTGTATTGTTCGGTTTCTGGAAGGGTTATTTCATATTCTGAAAAACTTATTGTGAGTTCGTTTCTGATATAAAATGGTGAGCCTGTAGCCTTTAGAAATCCTGAATTTTTCGCTTTTTCAAAAATTCTCCAACTTTGTGAAAGGGGGGTGGGGTACTGATGGTAGCTGCATTTTTGATCAAAAGGGTAAGCCTATGGTATGCATGACGTCTCTGGTAGGACGAATTCCCATGGTCCATATACATGACGGTAAACGAAGCATTGATGCTTAGCTGAATGATCAAGGCACTCGCTTTCAGAGCGTACCGATACCGAAGCTGTACCGATGCCTTTTTTTTTGTAGGATGCATTACATTGTTCATGTGAATTCATGCCAACAACTGGGTAGTTGTTAGCTCAGTGGATGAGGCACAAGCTTTGGAAGCGTGAGGACCCTACGTTCGAATCTCTGTGGTGCGGCGAAAGCCTTTTTTTTTCTTCGTTGGTAGGAAGCATTCACATACTTCATATCAAATCATTTATCAAAGTGTATGCGCTTAGCTTAATTGTTAAGGCACTAGCTTTCCGTGCGTGCGTGCCTGCATTGGAATCTCAGTCATCCGATGAAAACCCTCTTTCTTTTCTTGGTCGGTTGGATGCATTCACATGGTTCATATGCATTCAGGTCAACAAAGTGTTTACGCTTAGATTAGTAAGACTCTCGCCTTCGGAGCCTAAGGGACCAGCATCGAATTCAAAGGCTCCATTTATTTTTCTCTTCGATTATCTTTACAAGAAGTGATTAAGGCCTCTATATTTTTTACAGATTTTGACCATTGATTGCGGGGAAGCCTACACATAATGGCACCCTTTAGCAAAAAGCGAACGCATAGTACGCCCTCCACGGCAAGGTGTGATGTCCGACAAAAGTTGAGCCTTAAGCTATGTTCACACTACGGTCGTAAGGCGTCGATTTTTCATAACACGCGTAAGCGGAAGCACAACAAGCGTATGCGTCTAGTTCAGACTGTGAACGTAAAGGTACCAACGTTCGCAACGAACGCATAAATCGTGGGTGAGAGTGTTAAAGGCAAGGCAACTTTTACGACTGCGATACTACGACCGTTACGACACAGCCAACGACCGATCAGCTTTCGGTTTTCAACAACCGGTCACGAGACCTGACGAGACTTCCGTCCTCCCGGCTGCAGCAGCATCGCGGAGGCGATGGCGGTAGCTGCCGGCGCGGGAAGTGCTACTTTGCCATTCCACGGTGACGATTGGGTTGGCTTTGTTTGCTCGCAACGTGCGTAAAAAGTTGTTCCGCGTTGCCTGCCGTACTGTCTTCATTTGGTGTGGTTTAGTCGTTGGACATTTCTGGGAAGTGAAAAGTGTGCGCAATGGATTCGCTTGCTAGCGACGATTTATTAATAGAAGTTATTGCGAGACGCTCCGCCGACGAAATGGCAGAACGGAGATGTGTGCTCCGAACCTCGATGAGTGGTCTCACTAAGTTCTCAAGGAAGTCGAACTGCTGGGGCGACATGCGCATGAAATTATGAAACATCGCAGCGTCTCCAAGTCGGAGCTTGACGAGAAGGTTGTGAAAGTCGCCATCCACGGCCCTGTCGAGGAATACTTGGCGCACCCAAACTCTTCTCTGTCGCCTTCGCCGTCTTCGGGCGATTGAATACATGACTATAAGCTGATTTTGAGCGTGAATTTCTTCCAACTCGGCCAGCGCTCGCGTGTTCATTGGAGCAATATTGGACCGCTAGTGACGTCGATTTTACAGCGACAAATATGATTGGCCTATCGTAAAAATCGTAATGTACGTAGCTGTAAATGTGAACAAAGGTATCGGCATAACTGCGGTAACGCTTTTTATAGCCGTTGCGTTCGATACGCCGAACGAGCTGTTACGCACGTTACGACCGTAGTGCGAACATAGCATTATCAGGCGTTATAAAGGCCGTTTGTTCCGAGCTAAAGTGTCCCCTAAGAAGTTGGCTTCCTCACAGTGCATAGTTGGAACCAGCGAAAAATTTTCAGGCTTTTATCATTCCTGATAAGGCTCAATTCTGTCTGACATCACGCCTTGTCACGTGCGCATACTGTACACTTGTACCGAGCTAAAGGTTCCGCTGAGAAGTTGGCTTTCTCGCCATGCATGGTCAACGCCAGCGAAAAAAGTTCAGCCCTATATCCCTCCTGATAAGGTTCAACTTTTGTCTGACGTCGCAAAATCTCACGTGGGCGTACTGTACGTTCGTTCCCAGCTAGAGGCTCTCCTGAAAAGTTGGCTTCCCCACATTGCATGGTCAAAATCAGCGAAAAAAAAATTTTGGCCCTTTTCTCCCATGACAACGCTCAACTTGTGTCTGACATGACGATAGTTATAGCGCGAGAACAGAATGACGACAAGGAGACAAGAAGGACACACGAGCGCTTTGTCTCTTTGTCGTCGTTCTGTTCTCGCGCTACAACTATCGTCATGTCACACCAACTAGCCCAAACTGCCACACTTGTGTCTGACGTCACAACTTCTCACATTGGCGTACTGTAAGTTTGTACCTAGCTAAAGTCTCCCCTGAGAAGTTGGCTTCCTCGCAATGCGTAGTCAAAAGCAGCGAAAAATTTTGAGCCTCTTATCACCCCTGATAAGGCTCAACTTTTGTCTGACGTCACACCTTGTCCCGTGGATGGTTCCTCGCCATGCATGGTAGAAACCCGTGAAAAAATTTGAGGCTCTTGTCACCCCTGATAATGCTCCAATTTTGTCTGACGTCACGCCTTGCCACGTGGGCGTACAGTACGGTTGTTTCTAGCTGGAGAAGTTGGCTTCTTCGCATTGCATGGTCAAAACAAGCAAAAAACGTTGAGGCCGTTATAATTCCTGATAAAGCCCAACTTTTGTCTGACGTCACGTCTTTACACCTGGGCGCCCTTCAAGGCAAGGTGTAACGTCAGACAAAAGTTGGACTTTATCAAGGGTGATAAGAGCCTAAACTTGTTTCACTAGTTTTCACCATTTATTGCGGGGACGCCTACTTTTTAGGGAGCCTCTAACTTCAAACGTACAGTACGCCCACTTGGCAAGGCGTGATGTCAGAAAAAACTTGAGCCTTATCAAAGATGATGAGGGCCTAAACTTTTTTTCGCTGGTTTGGACTATATACTGTGGGGAAGGAAACTTCTCAGGGAAATTTTTAGCTCGGAGCAAACGGGGAGTACGCCCACGTGAGAAATTGTGACGTCAGACAAAAGTTGAGCCTTATCAGGTGTGATAAGGGCCTCAACTTCTTTTACTAGTTTCGACCATCTATTGCGGGGAAGCCAGCACATCAAAGGAACCCTTGCCTCATGTATCTCCCATTGTAAACACCAATTGTCCCGATGACCCCAAGCACTGGGGTATGGTCGGACGTTTGCTTGATCAAACGAACTGGGCGCATTGTCGCATTCTTTAACTATGCTGACAACTTTGTGGAATGGTCTATCCTTCTGCAGTGATGATGTGTAGAGGTTCAGTACCCAACAAAATCAGCGAGTAAAATTGCGTGTCCGCCCATGTTTGTCACCTAGAACGAATATAAACAATAAAAAGCTGTAAAACTTACCGTTCAATATTTAATAAAAAATGAACTCCCATACAGTGTTGGGAGTCGAACCTGGATCCTCCGTTTAAAAGACAAGCGTCTTAAGCTTTAAGCTATGTGGCGGCATCTGCAGAGTACGAATGCCAGTAAGCCAGGTAACTGACCTTTACGCGTGATAATAATAATAATAATAATAATAATAATAATAATAATAATAATAATACTTCCTGCGGCATCTTGTGTTACTGTACGATCAATGCCAGTGGGTCAGCCGGGATGCACCGTGGTTCCTGCTCATGTTTTTGCAGTAGACGTTCTATAGCTTAACCGTGCTGCACCTTTACTCATGACTTGAAAGAGAGAGTTGCAGAGGGAGAAAGTCTATGGCCCATTCACAGCGTGGAAATGGCCGTATACCGAAGCGGTCCATGGAAGATTATCCTCTTGCGGCATTCCTTGCAGCGACCCTTGGTACCCTCAGAAGTACGATGAACCCTCTCTTACCGTGTTGCCTCGGCTTCGTGAACTTGCCTTTCGGAGCCTCCGCTGGCACTCGGTATTCTCTTCATGCAACACTGCGTTTTTGACACGGTGACGTCTATATGGTGCCTAGCGAGCTCATGTGATGTCCTGAATACGCCGCTATATATTTAAATGAAGGAATGAAAAACTTTATTAATGAGCTCTCCAGCCAATGCACCGGAAGTATGTGGTCTCTTCATCACGGGAATCCAAATGTGTTTCTCGCCACCTGGCCCCTCGTAACGAGCAGCAGCTTGTATTTTAGGGCGGAGCTGCAAAGCAAGATCTTCAACTGCTCTCTAAGGGGCGGGAATAGGTGGGGAAGCATGTTTGGGGTGGGGGAAAAGAGGAGTGGTGGATGATTTTGGTTGAAGTTACATACTCGTTACATGTGTTCTAGTGTTCATTGTTCTTGGCACACGGGCCATTCCTAGCTGGTCTCGCTCGGCTTCATTCCTTAAAGTATTCGAGAGTGCAGAATGTCTCCGTTTCTGTCTCGTTATTGCTCCCGTGTTTCTATCTCTATTGCTCACGCTTAAGCGTGCACGGCATGCGCACTTAAAAATGTGCGCCCTGTCCCTTCATATTGAACCCCACGCGACGCCAAATCCACACGCCACACACGCTGACGCGTAGTAACGTGATCATGTGGTTAGGGCTTAAGACCGCTAGGCTATAAACAAGATTCGCCTGTTCCTCCTGGGCAATGGAAGAGATTAGCTGCAATTGCGCTAGACTCTACCTTACTAACAGCGATATTTGAAAGTAGCCTAAATGACGCTCAGTGCAAATACTTACTTTTAACAAGTTAGTGAGGTGCCAGAGTGCAGCACACAAGTACGACAAAGTAAACCACCATTTTATTTACTTTTTGTTTACACTCAACTACATGCAGATGGAACTTCGACTTCCGGTTTCCTTGAGGGTGGTCTCACCGACTTGATTCAGGGTAGAGGGGGGCTACGGCTCCACTAAGTATCATTCGCTCAGGACTACAATAAAATTATTGTCATGTTACAGGAAGAAACAATTACGGTAAATAATTACAAAGGCGACACGAGGATATTGTTTTATTGGGTGGGTGGTGAACCCACTTCACGAGAGTTCATTCCGAAGGGGCGGGGGGGGGGGGTAGTTGAGGAACTTATTCTGCGTTTTGAGCTTGTTTCCTCCTCTGGGGGGGGGGGGGGTAGGCAAGCGGAGACACGCAGTAATGTTAGGGGGCAGCTACCCCTCCGAAGCGGCGCCCCCGATTGGTAACATCCAGTAAGTATGAGAAGCGACACTTACCTTTAGCAAGGACTTTTCCGGTGCCTTCGACAATGACTTTGAAGGATTCTTGGGCATTTCAGCCCATGAAACATTACTTCCAGCACCTTAACTGCTTCTCAACTACTGTAAACACCATTAACGTTGTATCCTACAAACTTTACAGCATTACTATTACCTGATGAATGGATGGATGGATGGATGGATGGATGGAGGGATGGATGGATGGTTGGATGGATGGATGGATGGATGGATGGATGGATGGATGGATGGATGGATGGATGGATGGATGGATGGATGGATGGATGGATGGATGGATGGACGAGTGGGCGGGTGGGCGGACAGGCGGGCGGGCGGGCGGGCGAATGAACGGATGGACGGATGTACTGAAGGATTCCACCCCCGTTTTATGAGGGTAGGATCGTGGGCCGCTATCACGTAGGGACGGGGAGGCCTAGCCTCACCACCGCATCGTGGGCCTTCCGGACAGCTTTGAGTTGTATGAGAACCGGACTCGTGAGCATTAAATGAAAGGAATTTTCGGAAAATTCTTTTTTTTTCTTGTAAAGAGGGGCACCTTCCCAGCATGTGGTTATAATTACTGTGATTGTGGCAGTCCGGACAAAGTTCTGAAATATCGGAGTAATGGCTACAGGTTACAAGGCTACAGTATGTTCTTGTCTGAAGCATGCGAAGAGAGGTTGCCTGTGGCCTCGGCAACTTTTCGTGTGGCAATGGAAAGAACCTACGGCCTAAATGATCGTGCTTTGGTTTCTCATTGACGGTAGTCAAAATGTGCCTAAAGTGAAGGTTGTGGGCTGATTCCTCTGTCAGAGCCCGGCGCGGTAAGTCAAGCCTCGCGCCTTGGAGTGGACTAGCTCGTTGACATTGGGAAGGCCCCCGACCTTCGAGCCAAGGTAGGCAAAGAAACGTAATAATAGTGTGGCGGGTGAGTTCCTTGTGAGCGGGAGTTCTAAACACTTCTTTTCACATGGAACCAGAACCGAAGGCCCTAGCAGCGGATTTGGAGTCCATATAAATATCAGTCCTTTATGGATCAAGGAGAGCTAGTGCAATGGCCATCTGTTCTGCTTTGTAAGAATAAGTGGTTCAAACCGACGCTGAGGATAAAATCTGATTCTTAGTATCTACGGATACTACTGCAAATGACCAAAAGTATTGTGCTTACCCTTATAACCCATTTTTTGGAGTAGGTCCATAATATAGAACCCTTGGCATTTTGGCAAGCAGTCTTGCCAAGTCCCCCCTTTCCGAATAGAGGCAAGATTATTTGTCGAAACTCCGGCAACACGCAGTGTTGAATAGTCATCTATGTAAGAACTTATCTTCTGCTTTGCTTGGAACGACAAATGCAACATCCTCACAAGATGGAAATCCAATGTCTAGCAAACAATTTCATGAATGAGTCGCAGAGCAACGCTGCGCGCGCGCCATCAGGCTTCAGGTATCAGTCAAGGGAGTGGAAAAACACTCCATTGACTGAGCATTAGCGACCGCTAATAAAACGTAAGACACAATGTACGCGTTATTTTATTGTGTCGCAGCAACAGCAAAATTTATAACAAGTAATGTAAACGAACACAGCAGCACAAGTTCCTTGACAAAGAATCCGTTCAGAAACTTACACGTGTAGCCAGGTCAGATATGGAAGCTACATGGGAACTCACTTTACTGGGAAAAAACAGAATGTGGTAGTACTATGGATTAGAATGAACGTATATATTGCATACTGTTACATGCTCTCAATTCAGCAAGCCATATGTAAGCGACCACATGCCCCAGCCAAAAGAAGGAAAAAGTACTGAAATGGTAGATGCCTAGAAGTTTTGTAAATGTGTAGCGATAGAAGAAAGACATTGTACTACTGCAAATGTGCAGAGCAGCATATCATAATGAATTGAACACAATGCTCAATACCTCAGAAAATCGGGATGTCTCACGATTAAGAATGTGATTGATATGTGGAATTTAACGTTCCAAATCCACCATACGATTATGAGAGACGCCGTAGTGGAGGGCACCGGAAATTTCGACCACCTAAGGTTCTTTAACGTGCACCCAAATCTGAGTACACGGGCCTACGGCATTTCCGCCTCCATCGGACATGCAGCCGCTGCCGCCGGGATTTATCCCGTGACCTGCGTGTCAGCAGCCGAGTACCTTCGCCACTAGACCACCATGGTGGGGCCGCTGATGAGGACAATAAATTTAACTTCGCCCTCTACCAGACTGAGGTAAAAATGCCATTTACTTGCATCAGTCAAAGACGATTGCACACAGGTCAGTAACAATGAGCATGTACACCAGCTGAAAACAAACGGTCACTTATCCTTTGAAGGACGTCGCCGCGTGCATGATCAGGACTGTTTGTTCAGCCACAGGCGACCAGTGACCATGCTTCGGATATCTGGCCGGGTCTTATACGGTCTTCTCAAGTTGTACCCGACTACATATTGGTCAACAGGGTCAAGAAAAATGTATTCACTGCATTTAAATTTATTACCCAAACAGTGGTGAACATGTATAGCTTGGAAGTAACCGACCGGGTGGAGTAATCGCCTGCTAATTTCGCAAGGCTAGTTCCGCCGACAACCTAAAACAACCTAAACACTAGCTGAGAAAAAAAAAATCACGCCCCCTTCAAGACAACCAAAAGGCACTATGTGGCACGTACTTGTGATCTCCTGATTGACAATTAACATTCTAGAACCGCACTGGGAACAACCTCATTCAAAAAAATTCACAGCCTATCCACGAAGTGGATAAGTGGGCCGAAGCGTCCGTCCATCCACTATATACAGAATCGTCAACTATACGAAAACAACTAACGCCATCTGGTTATGTTATTTCCATGGATGGTTTGGATGGATGGATTGATATGGCTGTACCCTTTAAATCGGGCGGTGGCTAAAGCCAACAAGCCGTAATATTTAGTTAACCAAAATCTAGATTTTCTTTTTTTCCTTTAAATAGTGAGGTTGAAGACTCGTACTTTGCAGTGAAGGGTTTCATTTTCACTCGTGCCCTGACTTTAGCCACCAATGAAATAACCTCTTTCTAGTTATTTCTACCCGCTTAATGTCTATTTTGCCCTCTCTGTCCCTAAACCCCAGTGCTTTGAAAAACTCTGCGCCATCATTCTGAACAATAGGGTGGAGCCCTTTACAGAACATTATCAAGTGTTTGGCAGTTTCTTCTTCCTCTCCACACGCACTGCACACTGTGTCTACCCCTTCGTATTTGGCCCGATATGTCTTGGTTCGCAACACTCCTGACCTGGCCTCAAACAGTAGAGAACAACCCTGAGTATTATCATAAATCCTTTCCTTGGCAATTTCCTGCTTAAAAGTTCGATAGATTTCTAGTGTGGACTTCTTAAACATGCCAATTCTCCACATATCGGTCTCAGCTTCCTTCACCTTCTTCTTAATCGATATATCTTTTTGGTTTGGCCCCATGCTTTTTTCCAAGTATTTACCAGGCGATTTTCTGGTTCGCTTCCTCCATTTTGTATCGACATTCTTCATGTACAAGTAGCTGAATACCTCCCTAGCCCAACGCTCCTCCCCCATTTCTCTCAATTGCTTCTCAAATTTTATCTTGCTGCTAGCTTCCCTGCTTCAAATGATGTTCATCTCATATCACCCTGTACTCCCTGATTGGGTGTATTCCCGTGAGCTCCTAAGGCAAGCCTACCTATTCCACGTTGCTTAATTTCTAATCTTGTTTGAACTTCTTATCTCATGCACAAGACCGCATTGCCAAACGTCAAACTAGGAACCATGACCCCTTTCTATATTCCTCTCACAACATCATACATATTCTAACTCCACAGTGCCCTGTTTTTCATTACCGCTGCATTCCTCTTACCATTAGTCGTCACGTATGTTTCGTGTTCCCTTAGGTACTCGGCCCCACTGCTCATCCATACGCCCAGATATTTGTATTTATCTGTTATCTCTAGCGTGACCTCCTGTATTCTAAGCTTACTACCTTCATTGCCATTAAAAATCATGACTGCTGATTTTTTCTTACTGAATCTGAAATCCAACCTTTCTCCCTCATTACCGCAGATGTCCACCAATCTCTGCAAATCTTCCTTGTTGTCGGCCATTAGCACTATATCATCTGCGTACATCAATGCTGGTTGTGCCTGTTCAATGAGTTTTCCTTGTTTGACGAAAGAGAGGTTGAAGCCCACTCCACTTCTCTCTAATTTGGCTTCTAATCCTTGTTGGCTTCTAATCCTTGTAGGTACATCATGAATAATAAGGGTGACAGGGGACACCCCTGCCTAAGCCCCGTTTTACCTCTGCAGGCTTGAATACCTGTTTTCCCACTTTATAACTACCTTGTTACCTTTATAGATATCCTTTAAAAGATTAGTGACTACATCTTCCACGCCTAGTGGGTCCAGTATTCCTCACAGTTCCTCTTGAACCACGCTATCGTACGCTCCCTTAATAACCAAAAATGCTAGCCACAGGGGCCTGTCTTCCTTTTCTGCTATTTCGATGCACTGCGTCAGTGAGAACAGATTGTCTTTCAACCTCCTGTGTTTCCGAAACCCATTCTGTAGTTCCCCCCGCACCCCCTCATCCTCTATCCATGCCTGCAGTCTTTCCTTTATAATCTGCATCGTCAGCCTATAGACCACTGATGTCACTATTATAGGACGGTAGTTGTTTATGTCAGCTCTGTCCCCCTTTTCTTTATAGATCATGCTCATCCTGCTAAGTTTCCATTCAACGGGAACTTCTCCATCGATTAATATTTTGTTCACTGCCTCTCTAAAAGGCTGCTTAGACTTCGGACCTAATGTCTTTATCAACATAGTTGGAATGCCATCTGAGCCTGTTGATGTACTACACGGAACCCTTTTCTCAGCCCTTTCCCACTCTCGATGTGAAAATGAAGCCATTGTGCCACTTGATTCATCCTTGTCTATTACGGTGCATAAAGCACCTATTTTTGGAATTTTTCTGTCACCCTTGTTCTTATATATTCAATAGCTTCGTCCCCTTCTAGCCTAGCACCTTGAGCTGTGGTTATAAACCTCTGGTCTAGACTCGTCTCATTTCTTAGGGAGTTTAGATGGTTCCAAAATTTCGCAGCTGCCTTTCTATCTTTTTATGTACTTCTGCCAGCCACTGTGCTCCCTTTCTTCTAATCTTTTCAATGATCAGAAGGGATACATCCCTTCTAAACCTTAGAAAGTTTTCTCATTTCCTTTCAGCATCACCTGTAGGTTCACCCCACTGCTTAGCATGCCTGTGTTCTCTAGAGGCTTCCTAAGGTTTTGCTATGGTTACTTAACTTCCTCATTCCACCAACTCTTGGGTATGTGTCTTCTTTTCCGGGGTGACTTGTCACGTGCCTCAGCAAGCTCTAGCTCGAACAGTCTAATTATATTCGTGTATGTCCACACTGTTTTATTATCCTCAGTCATTACTTTCTCAATTTGTTTAGTAGCTATTTCTACTTGCCTTTCGGAATAAAATTTTTTCTGTAGTTGCTCATCTTGTCTCCTTCCCACTTTCACTGCTCTTCCAAAACTTAGCTTGATACGTTTGTGATCACTACCCAGACTTCGGGAGCCACCTTCATCTATGAGCATTCCCTTGAGCTTATCCTACTTCCTATGTGACATCAGTGCGTAATCTATCGTCGACTGCAGCCTTCTTACCTCCCATGTTATTTGCCCTTCCCACTTCTCGGTACTGTTGCAAATGATCAAATCAAGCCTTTAACACATATCCATGATCATTCTGCCTGTCGGGTCGGTATACCCATCTATATCTTCTATGTGCGCATTCATATCTCCTAGTATATTTATCTCGCACTCTCCTCCTAACTCCTGAATGTGATTTGATACACACTCTACCATTACCTAGTTTTGCTCTCTGACCTTTGCTCCCGTCCACAAGTACACGAAACCAAAGAGTGTCATTTGCCCTGCCACTTTCCCTTTGAGCCATAAATGTTCCTTGCACTCCTGCTTGACCCTTTGCCAGTCTGTACTTTTATGAATGAATGCCCCAATACCAACCGCCTTTCTGCTGCCTTCTGTTTTATTACAATATTCCCACGCGTAGTCTGCCTTTTTAGGAGGTTGTTCCATGTCCCTGAGATGTGTTTCTACAAAACCGTATACCATCGGCCTCTTCTCCCTTAGCTATTCTTCTATCTCTTCCCACTTCAGCCTGTTCCTACCACCCTGCATGTTAATATACCCTATGTCTGAATTGGCTTGGCACTCGTGGCTACGTCTATTTCTGCCCCGGACTCTGCCTATCTTACATACTGGCGCCACTTTGGAATCGTATCTGTCCATACGACCTGTCAAAGAGTCTCCCTTGTTTTTTTTTTCCTCGTTACAAGCTATCCTGCACCCCTAAGGGCCCGCTTGCCCCCCAAAAAAAGCTACTGCGCGTCCTGCAAGCCGCCAACCCACCTCATGACCTAGCTACCCACCGAAGTGAATTCTGTCTCGTTGAAAACCGCCCCACCTATGCACCTTTCTGTTTATTTCCACCACCTCAAAGCCTTTCTCTCGACTCATCCGCCATATCTCTTGGTTTGCATTGACAACCGCTCTTTGCAGGTTGCCATCACGATAAGCACTGGTACCTCCGGTATCGTGCATATCACTACCTGTACCCGAGGAGAAGTGGCGCGCGTGTTATCGACGCCTTTTACCAGTGTGGTTGCTAGTCCTGCTGTTTCTTCATTTAAGACATCATTTAAACCGCCTGAATTTATCACGAGGTTTCGTCTATCAGCTGTAGTTTTGTGTTTTGTGCTCGCTTGCCTCATGACTGCTTCCACCTTGCGTCCCTGCTGCAACCCTCTTGTCACCTCTTACCCTCTTTTTGATGGCTTCTGTGCATCAATTTAAATTCGAGTCACCGGCGATTATCACCTGCTGTGAATATTCAGCTGAAACATCCTACACCTGGGGGTTACTTGCACCTGTGACGCCGGCTGCTTTGTCCCTTCCCAGCTCACCACTACTTCCCTGAAGCTAGGCCTTGCGACAATTGAACCGGCTGAGCCTGTTTTTTTTTTTCGAATATGCTTGCTCTTTCTTCTCCGCTGTTCTTGTTGCCGGTTCCCTACTCTTCTCTCCATAGGCCGCTCCTCTATTCCCTTTATCTAGTGCTTCCTCGGCGGACTTCAGCCTTTCTGCCGTAGTCCTCGTTTTCTCTTGCTCTGTCGCCAACGCAGTCTAGAGCTCTGTGATTCTCATCAGCAGGTCACTCTGGGCAACCATCTTTTTCTTCATTTTTTCCTCGACCTCACATTGCCTAAACTTTGCGTCAGCCTCTTCTCCTTCCGCTTCTACACTTGGGTCCACTTTTAAAGCCACCCTACATCCTGAACACTTTACAGTCTTTTTAATCATGTCTTTCCGACACCAATTGTCCCTATGACTTGTCGCACTCGTTAATCACAAAACTTGAGCACTGCCCTACGAAAAAGAGAAAGTCTAAGCTCCTCTACAAAAATTTCCGTGTTCAATGCACGTGCACTTCCCCCGCGGGGTGGCAAAAGAAAAAAATCAAACACACACACGCACAAACTATAAAATACCTGGTGACTGACCCCCAAAAAGCCGTACAATACAATAAGTGCTACAGGAATTTTAACTGCTGCCTTATAATTATAAAGACAAGCTCAAAACATGCAAAACAACCTATCTGCGCAGTCGATCGGGAGCGCTCAAATAACACGTCCATCCACCGTGACAATTCAAACGACCGGACTGGGTTTGTTCGGAAAAGGACATACACAGAACGCCCTCTACTGAGCGATTCTTAAAACTAACTAAAAGTGGCTATTATTGCAACGTACTACAGTGAAAATACGACCCACAGCCTAAAGAGCTGCGCCCCCTAAAAGTGAATAAGCACCGCACGGTGCGTATTGTCCTCAGACCCATGCATTTGTTTTCCACAAAGGCATTCAGAGGAACATAGTAACTTAATAAATAAAAAGGGGAGCAAGCATTACGTGGCATACATATCTAAAGAGACTCCCATCATTGTGAAAGTTTATTTTTGTGATGGTTACGGCCCGCCCCACATACCCTCCAGTCGCATTGTGCTCTCTTTGACATATTGATGCTCTTCAATGTTTACCTGCACGGCGAAGCAATACCAAAACATGCGAAGTGCACTGCCGAGTTGGAAAGTCAACACCAGTAGAAAGAAACTGAAGGAAGTAACAGGAAGTTAGGTGAAGCTCGCGGACCATAACCAAGTGACCATGTGTTAGCAGTGGACCACATACGAATGCTGCGGACGCTCTCTAACCAGGATACCAGAAAAAAACTGCTTCCAAAGAAATGAAGTATATTACCCACACGTAACGATGCTTCAGCTGAATCGCTTCATTTGACGAACGAGAACCTGCCGAGCGCGTCTGTACCTTTAACCTCAAGACCGAAGCAAAAGAACACCGAGTTCAGTAGTGAATAAGCGAATCGTAAGAGCGTAAGATGCGCAGCGAACACATGCAAACACATGCACGCACGAAGGAAGCCTCCCGGTTGCACAGACTGATAGATGAATTTAGCCAAGTTTCCTAGCTTTCTATGCAGGTTAAAGCAAAAGAGCAAGAATATGCCACTACATAGCATATTGTAAATTTATGCCACTATTATGACTAAAAAAAGCATGCAAATAGGTTGACCAATTTAACAGCAGTCGTATATAGTGGTGAAATAGAAGCATAGCAGAACCATGCACCAAACGTTACGCCTGTGAAACTTTAAAAAATAAGGGTCGAACATAATAACAGACGCTAAAAACGCTGTTCGGCCGCCATGCATAGAATGTAGTGTAACATTCAGAGGTGTGACATGATCTGCAAACCTTGAGATTATCCTCAGAACAGCACTGTAGGATAACACTGACTACACCGACGTGAGGATGCTTCACAGCATTTCACGAACCAGGGTGGATCTGTATATTGCTGTAATTACTCGTTGGAGCAAGGTGAGATACAGTCGGTAGCCCACTCTTCATTCGCCATCGGGCACAGATCAGTGATGAGCAGCTATACGGAATGGAGTCCTTTAAAGAAATGAAAACAGAAGGGCAGGGTACAATGATGGGCTTTGCTGCGTGACGCATTCCCCAGAAGGCAAGCAAGAGGCAGGAACCCAAAGACGACTCGCTGTGGACGAATGGATGACATGGCCACAGGTTTCCGCAGATAATCCTTCAGATGATATTGAAGGTCGAGAAGCTGTAAAGACACCAAAAATTTTTGTTTGTGTGTTGTTCATGTACACAAGGTGCGCATACTAACACAAGATCCCGAGGAATACAATATTTGAGACAATACCGAATTTCTGCTTGCCTAGTTTACCAGGAATGGATGGAAGAAGGGACATTTATTTTCTATATTTGCTAGAGCGTTGGACGTGATATGCGAAACTTGGAGTTTCAAATACCACAGACAGAGAGACTTTGCGTACTCCAAATTAATGTCAATTACTACTCAATAGTTAAATACAACAAGGTATTTTACGTTTTCCCTGGGCTGACTGTTCAATTTATTACGTTGCCTCTAACAAAGAAATAGGCCTATGAAAACAATTCCCCTTTGTTCACCAGTTGTTCACTTTCACACTGTCAATAAATTTCAAAAGCATGTGCGTGTGTCAGCAGAAATCGTCTTGCACTTTCGGCAACATAAAGTAGGTGTGCTCATCTTTAGTCATACTGTTTGCGAATTTTATAACATCTTGCATATACGCTCTGTTAACCTGGGTGTGTACAGTTTCCCAATAAACAAACTTGAGCGTCTGCTTGTTAGCCTTCCCTTGCATATATATTTACTCGGTGTGGATTTACTAACACAAGCCGCCGTAGAGGGCAGAGGCAGTGGTTGACTGATCTCAATGCCCCGCCAGGCAGATACGCTGTCTGCCGGGGGATGTTCTACTGGGAACGTCATCTTCAATGGAGCAATGGCTGGACAAAATACATGGAGCACTAGGATCGTGCATTGCATGCACTAGATGCAGAGGTGCAAGGTAAAGCTACTTCTCTGTTGATACCTACCCCCCCCCCCCCTCAGAATGATAGGCTGGAACGTCCTCTTGGTGACTAATTGCCTACGGCAAAACTATTCATGTGTGCGAAGTCCGAAGCTACAAGCGCCATCTCCCCAGCCACTGCGGCTGCCAACTGCCACTGCGGGTGTTCTTTGCGACGAAACCCTTTCGTCTTCGTCGCGAAGAACACCCGCAGTGGCAGTTGCGCCAAAGCACGCCTACCGGGGCCTTGCACAAAAAAGCATAATATTCGACGGTGCGAGAAAACTGGCGTGTGGGTGACAGTAAAATGCGCACCACCCTCGCCAAACCCTGTTTCTCTCACCAATTCGATGCAGCTTTTAGCCGGAACATCAAGGTGATCAATCTTCAGAACAGCCAGGAAATCGGCTCGTTCTTTGGTCGATGGATCACACCAAGCGTTCCTTGGCCCAGGCACAGCGAATAGTTCGTAAAGCTGCAATGACACACGCATCATTTCTTACGTTCATCAAATTCTGAAGTCTCCCATAAAATAGACACGATACAATCGCAAAGCACACTGTAGCAGAGAACTGTAGATGAAATTATTTCGACCACCTGGAGCTCCGTTATATAATGTGCTTCAAAATCTACGTTCAGTATTAACTAGTTGGAAAAAAAATTTGTTAAGAGGCACTCTCGTTTACAGGGTTTACAGTTTGTGTCAGTTTTTTCACAAACACCTGCATAATCGCATAAGTTAACTTGAGCAGCTATATTTGTTTATATTTAGTGAGCGCATTATTCATAGAAGTACCAAAGGTATGTCCCGTTGACAACTGCGAGATCTTTATATCGGTGGCGCAGCTCTTTACCTGCATGACAATGTGGCCCCGTGGCCAGGCATAGAACCCTTGTCCTCACATGTAGTATCTTGATGCAACACCTTAACTACTCGGTTACTGTGATTAATATCAGCCGTTACGATACCTTACATACGGCACTCGCAGATTGGAAACAAAAGTACGTGTTACGTAGCACTAAATTGTGCCGTTTCACTGTCGTCAGTGCGAGTGACAACGTAATTTTGACTCGAATGCGTAAATCAGAGCCAGCACTATCTTTCGAGAACGGATTTGTCACGGCCCGACGTGGTTATTTTCTAGCAATTGTGCACACTAGTCGTATTGAAAACTGTGAAAACTGTGCTCATTCGAAACCGTGAATATTGTACAAACGCGGCCAACGTTAAAGGGAACGTTTGCACGCAGAGCATGTCTAGATTTCAGTTTGTTGCACAAAAACAAGTGTTTGGATTTGCATAAGGCTACTGGTGGTTGACAGCTCAAGCTTCCTGACAAACTATGGTAAAGCGCACTTTCAATATTTCTCCGTTCACTTGCAGTTAAAAGGCCAGCAAAAATAAAGGTGATATTTCGAGTGTTTCTTTTAACAGTCAACGGTTATGTACATGCATCGCACCAAGGGTGCAACTTTTACTTACGAGAAGTACCATGCGGGAAGTAACACACTCGAACCCGGAAGAACGCCGAATCAAGTTTCACCACGAGTGAAAGTTGACAAGCTGAAACGACACAGAAATAGCTCAATTTTTACCACAGTTCGCGTGGCAAGAAAATTGCTTTGCAACTTACGCGAGTTGGTGCACAGTGGCATCAGGCAAGGAGTAATGTACAATGGTGCAGAGGTCCTGCGACATTGTGCATGGCCGTTGGTCAAGACGCGGTGTTCTTCATATGCCTCATTCACCCGAGGGAATTAAATGATGAATAAAACCGAATCATGCAACCTGAAACAGATGGAGTGCTCATTAAAAGACCGAAGCGCACACAGAAGGCACCATATTAATGACGCCTTAGTGCTGGAAGGACAGAACGTTGTAGAAGGCAGGACAAGTACGCCACGTCTTCCCAGTTTCATAGCGTCCACTAGATCAAAAAATCAAATAGCCCGAAAATCCCCTTAAAGCGCGATAGGGACTTACTGTTACCAGTACTGCAGAGATCTTGATCAAGTCCGACAATCTGACTAAGGTATACAGAGACCGCGTGCGTCTACCCGAGAAAAACAAGTTGACACTGCGTTGACACACAAACTGAAAAGACACGGACTGTAATAAAACCTCACGTAAGCAACTGCGACATTGATCATAGTCATTTCCCATCATCACAAGGGTCAATGGAAGGCACGAAACAAAGCGAGGATTGCTCGATGAAGGCATCGTGCCTTTTGTGACTTGGCAGCAGCAGGAATGCTACGTTTCCCATTGTAGTGATAATAGAAACAGGGGAAGACAACTAGACAACTACTCACACTTACATTGAACCATGTGTCTGAGTAAGTCCGGGTGTAGAAAGTTTTCCTGAATGCGAGTCAGAGTGAGTTCGAAGCGCAAGATTTATTTCTTGAATATGAGTGAGTTCCACCTTCGTTCACCCCCCACCCTTCCTGGCCGACCTATCAGTAAACTTTTCACACGAGCAATAAGCGATAGTGAACGAATTCCAAACTATATAGTGAGCTTGTAGCTAACAAAGCTTGCATGTTACAGTTGACACTTCATTCCCTAATGTTACTAACTGCACCGCTTTGTTGGTATAGCTATAACATTAGCGAACTATTTACCCAAAGATACATGAACGACCAATTGGTTTGTATGTGACGTTTCCACTGCCGCATCAGGCCTGTTCTAGCAAAACTGCAGGTTGGGCCTGTTCGTATTGATTCATGTTTAACACTCAATAATAGACGAGCCCAAAAGGAAAGAAATGAACAGTGCTGTGCTGGAAGCGCAGTGTTCATTTCTTTCTTTTTGTCCTCGCCTAGTGATGCGCTGTAAGCGAGATAAAGATCAAGTCTATTCTATCACAAAAAACAACGAGCAAAATTTAAAAGTGAAAGAGTAGTTTATATAAGTCAGATTAACTGTGAACTGAATATGGGACTGATCATCTAAACATTCGCTGCAATTTTCGCTACCTCGTTGTGAAACATAATGAGTGAACTGCAATTTGATGAATACCTGCTAGCCCCAATTCGCTTTATTCGGAGTTGCACCAAGATGGAGAAAAGGATCGAAAACAGTCCTAGAAACTTTGTACCCACTGCACGGTATAGGCGTCTGCACAAAAATGATGTTTTAAATACTAAATAATCGAAAGGTAAATTCACAACCTGCTGCTTGAATCGGTAACATTCTGAAGTTGAAGGCAACTTTGGAATAACTTCCAATTCAAGCCTCATTTCAGGCCCAAATTCGCCCCCACACCCCCACTTTTTTGTGAAGAAGAAAAATACACTAAAGTATGCAAAACCTTAAACAGGCATGCGCTTGGGCACTACTCGAGCACTTTTTAGCGAAAGCCAGTCGAGTGTTCATCGCCACGCTTTACATTCTTTCGCTGTACACGATGCTTGCAGAATAAAAAAGTGCCGCCATATCCACGAAGTGAATGATGATGAGTGGGCGAAGCTCCGGAGGTAAACCTGGTAAACCATGAATCCTCTGTACATTTTGCCCACTCGATTTTATTACATCGCTCCCCCTAGCGTACGTCGCCGCACTAAATCGAACGATTGCCTTCAACCAATGACACGCGCCATATGTTACATCATTCCTATTTTATAAGATCTCGCGTCTTTCATCAACTACAAGTACCGCTTTCTAGTTTATAACATCTTGCATCTTTTCATCATCAGCTACAAGTACCACCATCTAGTAAACACTACAAGAACTAAACGAGAGGTGGCTACATACAGGAGACGGTACCGCCATCTAGTGAACACTGCAAGAACTAAACTAGAGGTGGCTACATACAGGCTACAGGGGACGCACAGCCCACGCCCTAAGGAGCTTCGCCCCTAAAACTGCTTCTTTCTCAATGATAAGCATGGTGCAGCCAGTTGACAGCCGGAAGAAGTGTTGAGCTTTGTAAGGAGGAGTCCGTTACAAGGCAGAATTACACACCTTTATTTGTGCATGCCTTGATTTGTCAGCAGGAACCTGTCTATCTAATATTAAAGCCATGCTAAGTGCCGGATGAGACAGTCAGCAGTGACCGACTTATCCTCTGCGCCGGCCATGTCATGAAGACCATTCAACCATCCAGAATTGTGAAACTGTATAATGCGGCGGTAAGCGTATGTCATCCTGGATCCGTGATTTGTCCTGAAGCGCTTCAGTAGGGACATACAAGCATGCGCATAGAATATTTCATAGCCTTTGTTTTTTTTTTGTTTTTTTTTTGGGGGGGGGGGGGGGGGAGGGACATAAAGTTGTGAGCATGTGCAGAAATTGAATGCTACTTCCAAGGTCATGGGCTGGCCTACTACTGACGTGTTAACGATTCAAGCAAGTATAAAAACGATGAATCGGAACCGTACGAAGTGAAAAAGTACTGGTTGAAGCACACAAATACCACTATTATGCCAATACTATAGCGATCTTTCAAAATTACTGCCAAAGCAAGATGGAAAGACTGGTACGGTAATGTCAAATGTATCTCTACCAAAGTAACAAAATCAAAAAAGTGTTATGATATTGTTTTTGAATGCAATTACGCTGACTATATTTTATCATATATCTCACAGCTCAATGATGTGTTCGGGTACCAAGGTACAGTCGAGCCCAATAAGACTTGCAAGCCATTGTTCATGGCAAAGTGATACCAATGGGGCACTACAAGCTGAACACTTTGGATTATTGGTGTTTTATAAACCAATGTAAGTTGTCTGCCAGTTTCGATAAAGCTGGGGGTGCTTTGAATGAAGACCACTGTGTAGCAACTTGTTCAGCGCGGCTACACGGAATCATAAACGAACCATACATTATTAGAACACCGATAATTAAAATTCCAAGGCTCCCATGCTTCCAACATGCCTTCATTTTTAGACTTGAATGGCCTATTGCATAACTACCCAGCTACTCCAGAAAAGGAACCAAATCGCAAACGAAAAAAAGGACCGACGAGAAGAGTCAGTCACTTGTTCAATGCGATTCTCTTATCCTAAAAGTATTTCAGAAAGAAATGGAAGGATAGTAATCGCGAACATCGAAGCAATTTACAATGTGTGGGCAATGCTGTATAATTCAGCATTGATGGCAGCTAAGTGCAATAGATGACTGAAGACAAAGCGAGAAAGCGCCAAAGTCGAGACGATGATCATCATGCATAAGGCAATAATGCTTGGCGGTATCGAGAGAAAAATTTGAAGAGCCGTACCCCAGAACCAGTTGGCTATGTGCATATATACTGGTGCATAAGGTCACAGAGGATGACCTGCTGAGAACATAGAAGGCTTTGTGAAGTCATCCCCGGCATATTAGCACTTCCACTAAATCTGGAAGTGCATAACCTGTGCAATCTGTTAGTTCTAACATAAGGGTCAAAAAGCAAGAGAATTAAGAGGTACTCATTCGGTGATATGCCGCAGAGAATGCGATACAACAGAAAGACAGATGCATCCATGCAAGAACGCCTGCGAGTCGCAATAGTGGTAATATAAATTGTAGCAAACACTATTGGTCATATTTACAAACCATCATTTTACTAGTCGAATGTTTTCTTTACGTTTGTGCATAAGGCACTAAAGTGGTAACAGGGTAAAAGATAACTACAAGATTGATGAGTGAATATCGGACTACTTTGTTTATCAAATGCACTATACAAAAACCGATAAGGAAATCGCGAGATGATAAGGTTGACTTGTGAATACCAGCCTAAATGAAAGAAACAGACCTGCGCATGTAATGACATCAGGAGGACATAACCAGTGCAATGGACACCAAGAGGCTGAAGGCATGGCCAAGAGCAGCAATCTGATGGGGAGCGATGACTAAATTTTCAAGCAAGAAACTGTTTGCTAGCAAAGGAAATGGTGAACATAAAATCGCTCATCGAGCCCTCAGTCCTGCATTGGGCATATCATAAGCTGAATAAACATTCAACATGAAGCTTGCCGCGGTAATTCACGAAGTTCGAAAACCTTCTACTGCTGTCTGTAGGAAGAAAAAATTGACTGCAAGCTGCTGTAATTAAAAACCATCTACACAGCACCTAACAACATGTAAGTAGTTTAGCAGTCGTCTGGAGGTAAAAATTATCAACAATATTGCCGAATGTAATATTCTGACGAAGCTTTACGCCGGTTTTGATTTCACGAGTCTCTTCAACAAGGGGCAATGAACATTTGCTTTTACAGAGTGAACGACTTTGATGGCCAAAGTGAAAATGCTATCGCTCATTGTAGTCTCGCGCAGCACTTGCTATTCTCACCGTTTAATCATACTACCCCTGTCCTATTTTGCATTCCCCGTGTTCATTTTGTTGATCCCGACAGACTAACAACAGCGACACTCGACGCAGGAACTTTGAGCTGTACTCTTTCATAGAACGTGGAACGGAGACGAACAACGAGGAGACACAGAGAACGCCAAGGTTACAACCGGCTTTTATTCCCATGTCACAGCAATATTTATGCGCACTTCACACGAGAAAAAAAAATAGCAGACGAAATATTCAAAATTTCAGTCAAGGAAACATCATGATTATCCACCATGGATATCACGTGTTTTGCGATAAAATTTTGCTTTCCTCACTGGAAAGAGCAAGCAAAGCTACACCGATGTGTTTTTTATCATGTTTTAAGATTTCTTGTGCTATGGTTTCCCACGCTGTCCTTTTTTTTTCTTGCAAACACACGTGTGTGGTTGAAAGGAGGCTGGCACCCACAACCCTGGTAATTCCCTAAATACACACCAATAGCCTTACGCACATTGTAAACGTATTCCTTAAGACGTTGTTTAAGGAACTGAGTCCTAATAATATTCCCAATAGATTTCTTGGTATAATTGTGAGTTCTCGATAGTATTGTCTAAGAAAAAAAAACGGGTCCTTAAATATAACCTTCTTTCCTTCATTCATAGCAGGAGTCTCGTTCTGGCAGACTTATTGCTTTCAGGTGATATGCGAGGGATTTGTCAGCTGCCAGCCCGTAATAGCATCACTTGCTACGTGACGCCAACAGGGCAATGAGTGTCTCACATTCACCTCAATAATAACAGGCGGCACTGACTAGCTCCTACGTTCAATTGTACATACATACATAACGCCTAAAATGGGCGAGGGTGGGGGATCGCCGCTGTGGTAGCTCAGTTGTGAAAGCATCAGACGAGTTATTCTAAGGTCACCGGTTTGGTCCCTGCCCAAGGTAAGTTATCTTTTCGTCCGCTTTTTTTTTTTCACAACTAGAATACAATTACTTCTAAGAAAATCATCCCGTACACAATCCTTGGCCTAATTGTATGTCAGTTCTCAATATTACTGTGTCTAACTAAGAATTGTTGACAAATAATCAAAGAGGATGATTTTTATCGCTAAACTTGCGATATCGATGACGTGTTGCTGTTCTCTTGATTGCAATTTTGTGTTGCTTGTGTGATCTTTGTTCTGTAATACGCGCATATATATTTCTATGGCAAAAAAATAAGAACCATTTGCAAATTCAGAGGTCTGTATGTCTACTCTATGTTCGTTCTCGTTCCTTGTGCAGTGAAACGTTGAAATCATGCTACGCCAACTAGTTCAACGCTCAGCTTTAGTGTACTTTGACACTGTGGAAACCTTCCTGGTTAGTAACTGCATTATTTGTGTACTTGCCTCTAACCAGAAAAGAGCACTAACACCAAACTTGGGCGTGATAAAGTCAATCAAATGCATTTACTAAGAACAGGAGCAAGTAGCGCTAGACACAAGACTGCCAAGTGTATACAGTCGGGTCCTGTCTGTCGACCTATCAATGTCACATGAACACTGTCTGTGCCCCGCCGTGGTGGTCTAGTGGCTAAGGTACTCGGCTGCTGACCCGCAGGTCGCGGGTTCGAATCCCGGCTGCGGCGGCTGCATTTCCGATGGAGGCGGAAATGTTGTAGGCCTGTGCGCTCAGCTTTGGGTGCACGTTAAAGAACCCCAGGTGGTCAAAATTTCCGGAGCCCTCCACTACGGCGTCTCTCATAATCATATAGTGGTTTTGGGACGTTAAATCCCACAAATCAATAAATCAATCATGGGCACTGTCTGTACCTGTATGAATGATTTATCAACAGTTCAGTTAAATGCAGTCATGTAGTTACTGAGTACATAATGTTTTCAAAGAGCTAAGTTTTCCTAGAGTGTCCTCTATATCAGAACACACGAGTTCACATATAACAAGATATGTGCGTCTGCCAATGCTGGTGATTATAGCAACCACGCCTTAGCTCGTATCAGCGCAAAGCGATAGCCGCCAAGTCACAATGGTGAGTGTTGGATATACGGTCACATTCCGGCACGCCATGGTAACTTTTTTAGAGAACGATTGCCGAGATCAAACCAGCTATAATCGAGGTTTTTTGTTGTTCAATCTACTCGTGGTGATATAAGAAAGTGGTTACTCAAGGAGTCTCCACTGGAATCTCCACCAGAATCCCCACCAGGATATATTCTGCTGAAGTGGCACATGGTGTGTTGTGAAGACAGCGCTCCCTGCAGTGGATAAGCGAATGAACTTAATAAATTGATTCTCAACGTACACACTCGGACCCAAGTGGTGTTTTGCCAGTTCATGGGTCTAGTGGCCAAAAAGGAGCAAGATAGTGTAACACTGAGTGGAGCTCTAGTTGGCATGTATTAATGAGAAAAAGACTGCGCACACAAACACTGACACAACAGGAGTCCGAACACCAATGCTGATTGCAATAGTGCCCAACGAAAAACTTTGCTACATGTACGTCTCTACTTATTCCTTATTTGCTGCGTAAGGCTGCAGCCAATCACGTCAGTGAAGGCCCGACTTTATTTAATTACTCCGGAAGCGAGCCACATTCTTTCTACCATGTCAAAAGTATGGCCAATTGCTTGCTCTAAATGCATACAATCGAAAGCAAATCGCGCCTGAATCTTTCATTTTGTTTATGGAAAAAGGAAGGATGACTGCCTGCCCAGTAATTGATTATTCAGTATTAATCACTATACTTCTGCAAACAAAGCCAACGTATTTCGTGGAATGTAATATTGAATGCCTTAGAAATTGTTGGACAACTTTGTTATATCAAGGTAGTTGGCCGCAACACGTGCGGCAATAGTGTTGAATAACTTATCAAGAATAAAAACCCAGAGAGGCTCCTTAAAGGCTCCTTTTCGTCAGGTACTAACTGACAAGACAAATGGGAAGCATATGGAGATGTTATTTAGATTAACTATGATGGCAATCTCGTGAAAGTGGACGAAAAGAACTTGCCACCGGCAGGGATCGAACGCGCGGCCTTATAATGTGTCCCGTATTCTACCAAATGAGCCACAGAAGGAACCATCCTCGTGTCCGCTTTATGGAACAGATATACGCATGTAAACCTGGGAGCGCTAATCAGCGCCGCTTGGTAGCTATACTACACAACTGTGGAAAACTTACTGCCTGCTCGCACCACGAAGCACGCGTGATGTTTACAAACTGAAAGTCGTCCAATAGGCACCCGGCAATGCAGTTTGCTAGTACACGTCGCACCGCCTAGCAGCGGCGATTAGAACCCACGATAGTCTGGCTAAAACCACCCTAGCCACGGGGTGGCCCTTCGAGGCATTTCACTGTTGTGCGCATAGCGAACAGGCAGAACAACATAGCAGTGCGTCGTTTTTCAATGGATTTACCGCAGCCTGTTGACAACTCTGTTGTCAGAGGTGAAAAAAATAAGAAAAAAATTGGTAGATCCCACGTACAGTGGGAATCGATGATATGCGAAGCACGAATAAGAAGGGTTGATATGACACTTTAAAATTAGCACAACTTTACGAGGGGGAGGTAAATGACGCCATACATGACTTACGTGTCGTCTACAGTGATTCCATGGCAGCACTACGGGTGTTCGCCAAGGGGACGGTCTCTGAACAAACGCTGAGAATACTGCGACGCAAGAACATAACGCATCATCTTCTGAGTTGGTTTCCAGCTCACCTTGGACAAATCAACGATTCCCCTCCCAATCTTAATGAAGCAGCACACGAGGCGGCGCGAGAACTCTCCAACCGCGCCTCCTCGGGGATGCGTTCTACCGTTGAAGGGAATAACCGGGAAATTCTTACAGCTGTAAAGGTGGTTTATTGAAGGACTCAGCAAGCGGGTGGTAGCTCTAAAGGAAGGCAGGCGAACCCAGATGACGGTGCTTGATCGCCGATCTCGTGCCTTTTTCTTGTGCTGATGACAGCTGACCTGATGGTATCAACGTCTTTCTTATTCACTACAATTACCCCCGGCGAAAAAGTTGAAGCCATCCTGGCGATCTAACACGTGGGGACAAGCGGGTCAAAGTACGGCTTCAGACGGTTTACGTGCACGATATCACGTCCACGCCGACGACGGTCGCTCGGTGGCGTGAGGGGTTCAATGGCGTAGTTCACGGGTGAAGTACGCTCGACCACGCGGTAGGGACCATGATAATTGGAGAGTAGCTTGGGTGATACACCAGGGGCGCAGGGCGGTACATGAAGCCATACAAGTGCTCCAGGAACGAACGTTGATGCAGAACGATGGTCGTCGTCACGAATCTCCTTCTGGCGCTGTTGGTCGGATGTAGTAAGCCACTTGGCTAGCTTGCGGCACTCTTCTGCGTAACGAGCGGCTTCCGAGACAGGCTTGTATTCGGAGGGATCTGGCGAGTATGGCAGTAAAGTGTCGATGGTGTGTGATGGTTCGCGATCGTACAGGAGAAAAAATGGGGAAAACCCGGTAGTGACTTGCGTAGTGGTGTTATACGCGTATGTAACAAATGGGAGAACGAGGTCCCAGTTTGTTTGATCAGAAGCGACATGCGTAGCGAGCATGTCCCCCAGAGTACGATTAAACCGCTCAGTCAAGCCGTTCGTCTGTGGGTGGTAGGCTGTACTCTTCCGGTGAACCATATGGCACTGTTGAAGAAGTGCTTGTATTACATCAGAGAGGAAAACACGCTCTCGGTCACTGAGGAGTTCTCGAGGAGGACCATGACGAAGCACAAAACGATTGAGTATGAAAGTTGCGACGTCTTGTGCTGCAGCTGTGGGGAGAGCAGCAGTTTCAGCGTACCGTGTTAGATGATCCACTGCCACGATAGTCCATCGGTTGCCTGCCATTGTTAATGGTAGTGGTCCGTAGAGGTCAATTCCTACTCGGTCGAATGGGCGGTCTGGGCATGGAAGTGGCTGCAATGAACCTGTTGCAGGATGTGGCGGGCTTTTCCGCCGCGGACATTCGTGGCAGCCGCGAATGAACTGGCGGACGAAGGTAAACATTCCGCGCCAGTAATACCTTTTTCGTAGGCGCTCGTAGGTCTTGAAAACACCGGCGTGAGCACGTTGCGGGTCGGAATGAAACGACGCGCAGATGGTAGAGCGCAGTGTTCGGGGAATGACTAGTAGCCATTTCCTACCATCTGCTGAATAGTTGCGCCGGTACAAAAGGCCATCCCGAATACAGAAATGCGGAGCCTGGCGGTGCAGGGTTCGAGTGGTTGGAAGTGTCGGTGCCTCGGATAACGCGTCAAGAAGCGAAGCGATCCATGGGTCATTGCGTTGTGCAGAAGAGATGGTGTCCTCGTCAAGCGCTGACAACGTGTTGTCCGAGGAAACAGATGCGATGTCCGGGGATAGGGGAGATCGTGACAGTGCATCAGCATCGGCATGCTTGTGGCCGGAACGATATACCACGCGAATGTCATATTCTTGAGGCCGAAGAGCCCAACGGGCAAGACGACCCGATGGGTCCTTAAGCGAAGATAACCAGCATAATGCGTGGTGGTCCGTTACTGTATACATCAAAAGTACGGCCATAAAGGTTTGGGCGGAACTTGACAAGTGCCCAAACGATCGCCAAGCATTCCTTCTCGGTGACGCTGTAGTTTGATTCAGCCTTAGTAAGAGTTCTGCTGGCGTAGGCGACGACATACTCGGCGAATCCAGGCTTGCGTTGCGCGAGAACCGCACCGAGGCCGACACCGCTGGCGTCGGTGTGGACCTCAGTTGCTGCCGTAGGATTGTAGTGACGCAGTATTGGTGGCGAAGTGATGAGACGACGAAGGGTACAGAAGGCTTGGTCACACTCAGAAGACCATGACGAAATATCAGTGGTGCTGCCTATAAGTTTGGCCAAAGGCGCAATGATAGAGGCGAAGTTGCGCATGAACCGGCGAAAGTAGGAGCACAACCCCACGAAGCTCCGTAACTGCTTCATAGTCGTTGGTTTGGGGAAGTCGGCGACAGCACCTAACTTAGCCGGGTCTGGAAGTATACCGTTCTTTGATACGATGTGTCCGAGAATCGTAAGTTGCCGAGCAGCGAAGTGACTCTTCTTGAGGTTAAGTTGGAGCTGAGCATTCTTCAGGCACGTGAGGACGTGTTTGAGGCGCTCGAGATGTGTTCCAAAGTCTGGCGCAAAGACGACTATATCGTCGAGATAGCAGAGACAGATTTGTCATTTCAAACCCCGAAGAACCGAGTCCATCATGCGCTCGAAGGTGGCAGGCGCATCGCAGAGGCCGAAGGGCATGACATTAAACTCATACAGACCGTCCGGTGTCACGAAGGCTGTTTTTGGTCGATCGGCATCTGCAAGAGGGACCTGCCAGTACCCTGAGCACAAATCTAATGATGAAAAAAACTCGGCACCTTGTAAAGTATCAAGGGCATCGTCAATCCTGGGTAAAGGATACACGTCTCTTCGAGTGATCTTATTTAGGCGCCGGTAATCCACGCAGAAGCGAACGGAACCATCCTTTTTTTTAACGAGCACTACAGGTGAGACCCATGGACTTTGTGAAGGTTGAATGACGCCACGTTGGAGCATATCGTTCACCTGTTCTGTAATAACTTGGCGTTCCGCCGCAGAAACACGATATGGTCGCTGTCGTAGTGGCGCATGGGAGCCGGTATCGATGTAATGCAGAGTGGTAGAAGTGCGGCCAAGTGAAGGTTGAACAACATCGAAAGATTCGTGGTACTGGTATAGCAGTTGGAGGAGTTCAGATCGTTCAGATGGTGATAGTCCGTCCGCGATCTCCGAATCGAACACTTTTGAAGCCTGTAGATAGAGTGGTTAAGAGCACTGACGGCGGCGAAGTCACTTTGGGATGATTCTTGTGGCACGGTAAAAATTTCTCCGTTATCAATGGGCTGTACGCATCCAAGAGACTCGCCTTTAAACAGTTTGATGGTATGCGGAAAGGGATTGGTAAGGCAGAGAGCACTGGCTCCATTAGAAATTGAGAGGGCTGAATAAGGGAGCAGAAGTGGTTTCCGACTTAGAAATAGGCTTGATGGCTCGAAAAATGCTACTTCATCACGCATGCCGTCGGAGACCACAGGGAGCAAAACAGCTGTTGTCGGTGGAATGTCAGTGTCTTCTTTGACAACTAGCTTGTGCGCGGCTTGATTAGTGTGGTCGTAGGGCTGCTCGAAGAACGGAAGCAGTTCAAGTTCGGAACGGGCACAATCTATAACGGCACGATTACGGGATAGGAAATCCCAGCCAAGTATGATGTCATGAGAGCACGAGGAAAGGACGATAAACTCAACAATGTAGTGGTCCTCCGCAATTTTGAGTCGGGCAGTGCAGGCGGCTATAGGTCGAACAGGTTCTCCATTTGCTGCACGTAAGAACATATCAAGCAGCGTGGTCACCTTTCGGAGTTTGCGGCAAAGTTTGGCGTCTATAACAGACACAGCGGCACCGGTATCCACAAGAGCGTATGCATGGGCGCCGTCTACAAAAACTTTGACGATATTTGACGGCAAGGTGCGAAGACTTGAAGATTTTGATAGCGCATTTCTTGCCCCTTGAACTGCGACGGCTAGTTTCCCTCATTTTGAGGGGCTGGTCGTGGGCGCATGGGTGGCAAGGAGCGTCGATTGGGTGAAGGTGAGCGACGAGACGAAGTTGCTGGATAGTCACGGGAAGACGTGTTTGACTGACGATCCGAACTTTCATAACCAAAAGGTGGTCGGTCCATGTAGTTGCTTCGTGGTCGGACGTCTGTGTAGGCGGGCACGCGACGACGGCAGTATCGGGAGATGTGGCCAGGTCCGCCCCACGCAAAACAGATCGGCCGGTTATCGCGCGTTCGCCAGGCATTTGCAGCAAGGGGCGCCGCCCACGCGGCATACGGCTGAGTCGAGGCTGTGGTGGCGAGGGGAGGAGCCCATGCGACGGAAGACTGAGTAGGAGCGGTGACATGCGGCAGTCCATTGAACGGTGAGGGCTGGTGTGGCTGCTGCCTCTTTACTGCGTCAGCATAAGTAAGAGGCGCGGCGACAACTTGCTGCTGAAAGGGCACTGGCATAGCCTCGGCAATCTGGTCCTGAAGTGCATGTCGGAGCATGGGAGCTAACGGTATCGGTGGTCGCTCTTGCTGCTGCTGCGGGAGCTCTTGGCGCTGACAAAACGGCAGGAGGGAAAGCTGACGTGCGACCTCCTCACGCACAAAGTCTTTCATTTGTGCTAGAAGGCGGGAATGGTCAGGTACGACGTCCAGTGCAGCGAGTAGTTGGTTAGGCTGAAATGGACGACGGGTGAGAGCTCGTTGCCGTCGCAATTCGTCGTAGTTCTGGCACAGAGTTACCACTTCAGACACCGTGCCAGGAGACTTCGCCAGGAGCATTTGAAAGACGTCGTCATCAACACCTTTCATAATGGGCTGGATCTTGACACTTTCGCTCATTGCGGCATCGACGCGCTTGCAGATATCGAGTATATCTTCGATGTAGGTGGTAAACGTTTCGCCAGGTTCTTGTGCCCGTGAGCGCAGGCGTTGTTCGGCGCGCAACTTCCGCACGGCAGGGCGACCGAAAACCGAGGATATTGCCTGCTTGAAAGTGGCCCAGTTCTCGAACTCGGATTCGTGGTTTGTGTACCACAGTTTCGCCACATTAGCCAAGTAAAAGTTGACGGTGCTCAACTTAGCAGCGTCATCCCACCTGTTTGGTCCACTGACTTTTTCGTAGGACGACAGCCAGTCCTCGACGTCCTGGTCTTCGGCGCCCGAAAAGATCGGGGGGTCTCGCTGGTGAACCGGGCCGGGGCAAGTAGGAGCCGCGAGAGGTGCTGTCTGTTGATCAGCGTCAACTTGCATGGTCGACGGCAGGGTGCGGGATCGGAGTTCCAGGGTGTAGGTGATGCAGTTACCCAGCACGATCCACCAAATGTAAAGGGGGTTTATTGAAGGACTCAGCAAGCGGGTGGTAGCTCTAAAGGAAGGCAGGCGAACCCAGATGACGGTGCTTTATCACAGATCTCGTGCATTTTTCTTGTGCTGATGATAGCTGACCTGATGGTATCAACGTCTTTCTTATTCACTACACAACATATAACGAGCTCACTAAACATTTGTACCTGTCTAGAAGGATTTCCCCTCCACCTCACAAAAATCTTACCCGGCCCCAAGCACTTACATTAAGGCTTTTGCAAACGCGGATGTACCCTACTTTGTAAATGTTACACATCATGTACCCTGACCTATACCCAAGTAATCTTTGTCCACATTGTGGGAAAATAGCTTCATTAGAACACATGCTCTGGCAGTGCACCGAATTCGCTCATATATCGAACATCACCTTTGCCAGGTGGGAGGCGGCAATCCGCCGCTTATCCTTGGCAGATCAGCTATGGGCTGTCCACCAAGCCCGCGAGCCGGCTGAGGAGCTTGGCATCTCAGTCCCCACGTGGGAGCTGCCCGCAGCACAGTGATCTGTGTTTTGGAGGACCAAATAAAAATTTATCCAATCCAATCCAATGCTGTTTCGCGCCGATGCGTTACCCAGACAACACTGCGTCTCCCTCTTTCGTGCCGGAGGGACGCCGGATGCGCTAAAACGCGCATGCGTCAAAGCAATCCAGCGCAGTGCGCGCCTGCGAATGTGTGGCAGGACCGGCACCTGGCGTGGAAACGCCGGCGTGACGGGACGAAATGAACGCTCGCGAGCACGCGCACCACATCACGTCTAAATGTGTTGACGCCTTGACATGTTCTCACATGGCATGTTCTCGCATGAACATGACATGTAGTCATGTTCTCACATGATACGCATCTCATGATTATCATGTTTTACCCTATAGTCACACATTGACATCACGTAATACAAAATTTGGCATATGTGAAGCTAACGAAACGGCCGCGAGCGCATCATGAGCGTGGCATGTAGTCATGTTGTTACATGACACGCGTTTTATGTTTATCATGTTTGCACCAGTATCATACCTTCGTCATCCATTCACGTACCGTTATACCAAATTTGGTACATGTGACGCAAGCGAAACGGCCGTGAACTCGTCATGAGCATGGCATGCAGTCATGTTGTTACATGACACGCATGTCATGATTTTCATGTTGGGGTCTGTCGCTTGTGTTCGCCATGCAATCATGCCATACCATACCAGTTTTGCAACATGCCATGTGAACGAAACCACCACAAGAGTTGGTGGACCATGAAATGTAAATAATGACATTCATGACATACATATCATGATTTTCATGTTATGACTAGTCAAATTAGTTCTTCATGCAGTCATGTTACGCCATACCAAGTTTGGTATCGATACCACTATCGAAACGGCCAGGAGAGCTAAATGTCGTAAGTGGCTAGATAGATAGATAGATAGATAGATAGATAGATAGATAGATAGATAGATAGATAGATAGATAGATAGATAGATAGATAGATAGATAGATAGATAGATAGATAGATAGATAGATAGATAGATAGATAGATAGATAGATAGATAGATAGATACGCTCAAAGTCGCCGAGGTTCGCCAAGAAATCACAACAAAGAAGGGGGTGTCGGCGTCATAATGTATGGCTTCCCATCGAGACCGTGGGAACCAACTCGGCGGCAGAAGTGAATCATCGCTGTTCGGCGCATCAAATAAGTGTCGCCCTTCAGATTTTTTTCTTAAACGACATCAGAGCGAAACAATGGCAAATCTCACGTATAGTGGGAATCGATAATATGCGAAGCAGGAATGAGAAATGTTGATATGGCACTTTAAAATCAGCACAACGTTAAGAGGTGGAGGTAAATGATGCCGTACACAACTTCCATGTCATGATTATCATGTTTAAAAGTGACGTTTACCTTCGTCTTCTAATCACGTCACAGAATACCAAATTTAGCATATGTGGAGCTAGTGAAACGGCCGCGAGCACGCTGTGAGCGTTCATGTTCTTGCATGACACGCGTATCAGGATTATCATGTTTGCGCCAGTCATATATATATCGTCATCCATTGACCTCACATAACACCAGTTTTGGGATATGTGCAGCTAGCAAAACGGCCGCGGGCACATCATCAAGATCCCAATAGACTACAATGTAGCGTTGACGCACGCCCACGCTGGGCACAGCGACGCTACGTTAGCACAACGCGAGCACTTATAGTCTGGCGCCAGGCGCGGCCAGCGTCCATCGGCGCGGCCCGACGGCAACCGGCGCAAAATGCGACAGGCTGCATTTTGCGCCGATGCCATAGAGTAACATTACTGTATTCTGATGCATTACCCAGACAACACTACGTCTTCCTCTTTTCGTGACGGAGGGACGCCGGACGCACTAAAACGCGCATGTCAAAGCAACGCAGCGTGGCGCAAGCCTGCGAGTATATATATGGCAGGACCGGTGCCTGGCATGGCAACGCCGGCGTGATGCGACGAAATGAACGCCGGCGAGCACGCGCACCGCGTCACGTCGAAAGATATTGGCGCCTTGACTGTGGCATGTAGTCATGTTCTAACATGATACGCATCTCATGCTTATCATGTATGCACTAGTCGGATACCTTTGTCATCCCTCATGATTATCATGTGTGCACCAGTCACATACCTTTGTCATCCATTGGCGTCACGTAATACCAAATTTGGCATATGTGAAGCGAGCGAGAGGGCCGCCAGCGCATCATGAGCGTGGCACGTAGTCATGTTATGACATGACATGCATCTCATGATTATCATGCTTGCACCAGTATCATACCTTCGTCATCCATTCACGTCCCGTAATACCGAATTTGTTATAGGTGAAGCTAGCGAAACGGCCACCATCGCATCATGAGCATGGCATGTGGTCATGTTGTGACATGACACGCATTTCATGATTATCATGCTTGCACCAGTCACATACCTTCGTCATCCATTCACGTACCGTAATACCAAATTTGGTATATGTGACGCTAGCGAAATGGCCACGAGTGAATCATGAGCGTGGCATGTAGTCATGTTGTTACATGACATGCATGTCATGATTTTCATGTTAGGGTCTGTCGCTTGTGTTCGCCATGCAATCATGACATACGAAAGAGTTTTGCAACATTCCATAAGGACGAAACCACCGCAAGAGCTGCAGGACCATGAAATGTAAATCATGACGTTCGACGTTCATGACATACATATCATAATTTTCATCTTGTGATTGGTCAAATATGTTCTTCATACAGTCATGTTACGCCATACCAAGTCCCATACCTTCGTCATCCATTCACGTACCGTAATGCCAAATTTGGTATATGTGACGCTAGCGAAACGGCCGCGAGCGCATCATGAGCGTTGCATGTATCATGTCGTTACATGACACGCATCTCATGATTATCATGTTTGCACCAGTCACATACCTTCACCATCCATTGGCGTCACGTAATACCAAATTTGGCATGTGTGAAGCTAGCGAAACCGCCGCTAGCGCATCATGAGCGTAGCCTGTAGTCATGTTGTTACATGACACGCATCTCATGTTTATCATGTTTACACCAGTATCGTATAACTTCGTCATCCATCTACGTTCTGTAATAACAAATTTGGTATAAGTGAAGCTAGCGAAATAGACGTTAGCGCATCATTAGCGTGGCATGTTGTCAAGTTGTAACACGACACGCATCTCATGAATATCATGTTTGCACAAATCACATACCTTCGCCATCCATTCAAGTACTGTTATACCAAATTTGGTTAATGTGACGCTAGCGAAACGGCAGCGAGCGCATCATGAGCGTGGCATGCAGTCATGTTACATGACACGCATGTCATGATTTTCATGTTGGGGTCTGTCGCTTGTATTCGCCATGCAATCATGCCATACCATACTAGTTTTGCAACATGCCATGTGAACGAAACCACCGCAAATCCTTCAGGACCATGAAAAGTAAATCATGACATTCATGACATACATGTCATGATTTTCATGTTATGACTAGTCAAATATGGCTTCATACAGTCATGTTATGCTATATCAAGTTTGGTATCGATACCATTATCGAAACGGCCAGGAGAACTAAAAGTCGTAGGCGGATAGATAGATAGATAGATAGATAGATAGATAGATAGATAGATAGATAGATAGATAGATAGATAGATAGATAGATAGATAGATAGATAGATAGATAGATAGATAGATAGATAGATAGATAGATAGATAGATAGATAGATAGATAGATAGATAGATAGATAGATAGATAGATAGATAGATAGATACGCTCAAAGTCACCGAAGTTCACTAAGAAATGCTTCGCATTTAAAACAATGCCATAACACTTTTCTGATTTTGTTACTTTGGTAGAGATACATTTGGCATTAGCGTACCGGTGTTTCCACCTTGCTTTGGCAGTAATTTTTTTAAAGATCGCTATAGTATTGGCATATTAGCGGCAGTTGTGTGCTTGCAACCAGTACTTTTTCACTTCGTACGGTTCCGATTCGTACGGTTCAGATTCAGATCAGGCGACGGGATCGTCGTGCACAGCTCCATAAGACCAGGTAAAGTCTGTAAGTAAAGTCCACACACAAATAAAAAAAATGGCAGCATATTCACGGAGTGAATGATGGGGAGTGGGGCGAAGCATTCGTCCGTCCATTCGTTCTTGCTTCCGTCCGTTCCTGCGTACGTCTGTGCAACTGTCCATGCGTCCATCCACCCGTCCGTGCGTGCGTCTGTTCGTGCGTCCGCCCCTGCGTTCGTCCATGCATCCGCGCCTGCGTCCGTTCATGCGTCCATCCATGCATCTGTCTGTGTGTCCGTTCGTCTATCTATTCAGCACTCCAAGTACCACCATCTCGCATCTTTTCATCATATATTCTCCATATAGAAGCACCGCCATCCAGCGGACATTTCAAGGACTAAACGGGAGGTGGCACATGCACACTTTCTTACGGCTTGCGCTTCGGGTTTACTTCCCACCTTTAACCACGTCGAGTTCATGGTATATACTAGTTCACTGTATTCATGGCTATGCGGCCCAACGCTCGCTAAACCTTTCTAAAACCAAGGAGGTTACACCCAGCGAATATAACGTAGCAACCCTTTCTTGTCAGATCGTGTTCAATGTACATGCCAATAACTGCTAATGGGGATCGCAGCGTGCGCGTTACCTAAAGGCCGAATGCTCCTGTCTCTCATTCCCCCTTAGCAGCCATTAACATGTGCATTGAGCACTATCTTTTATTGTTCAACAACGCACAGAAGAAATCTCTCATCGGAACCACCTTGGAGGTCAAAATCGTAAGGACCGCTATTTCGGGTATGTGCCACTGGTGGTTACGTACTACGAGGGACGCACAAGCCACGCCATAAGGAGCTTCGCCCCTAAAAGGTTGAAACGCAACTCGTACGTACTACGGCTATTGGACACCCCGTGCCCGAAGCAAGCCATTCTACATGGCGCCGACGAACTATACCATCTACAGAATGCACAGCGCAACCGGCAGTGAATGAAAAATGGAGGCGGGCAGCCCACGTGTATACATTTTTTAACAGCAATTCTCCGATATTCATGCATGCGCTGTCGCAACCACATCTTGTGGCGCCATTCCGTCATGAGATCGTTCTTCGCCGTCCTATCAGCGAGATCTGTGCGCGGCACACTGCGGAAGAAGGAAATGAAAGAAAAGATGCGCAAAACAAAATCGCAGGATGTGGCCCACACGGCGCCTAATGTACGGACTCAGAAAGTGACGAAAGTGCTTAAACAGTAGATCTGAAGCAGTTGGATAGCTTCCATGCGATGGCCTTTACGCGTACACCCTGCGCTTTTGAAATGCAACCCAATAACTGGCATGGCTTACAAGTATGTCAAGAACATCAGCAAATAACGAAGATAGATGTATTTGTAGTCATTACTTTACCTTTTGTCGTGCCGCCATCTGTTCTTTTTCTTTCATTTGTTGCAATAAGAAACCAACCATACGTCTCGTTTCTTTAGCGCGTACCTCAAGTGCGCCGTTGTGGTACATGGCTTCCGCGCTCTGGTGATGTCCCGAAAGTCGCAGGTTCAATACCGGCCATGACGGCTGCATTCAGATGCGAGAGTATGCTAAAAACCGAATTTCCGGAGCCGTAAAGTACGGTGCGCCTCACGATCATATCTGGGTTTCGGCTCATGAAACGATAATACACACACACACACACACACACACACACACGCACACACGCACACAGACACAACATATATATATATATATATATATATATATATATATATATATATATATATATATATATATATATATATATATATATATATATATATATATATATATATATATATATAATGTCCTAAGGGGCTCTATAACACTTTTCAAGACTGACGCCGCACGGACTAATTAGTGCAGCAAAAACGGTAGCGATAATGCAAGCAGTACGAAGTTATTCAATTTAAAAAAATGAATAATACTAGAAAAAATGCCTACCCTCAACTCGAATTACGCGGGGTGAGATGACCACTTTCACTCTCTGCTGTGACGTTGTAGGGGGCCTCCAATGACATGGGCTGAAAGCTCTTAGGTAGAGGAAGCTTGTACACCATTGTTGCCTGTTCAGTCAAATGTGTTTCCGACGCTGTTGTTAGAGCAACAGGCAACGTGGTGCCTGACCATGCCGTTTTGTTAATGCGGTCAAGGTGGCTAGCTGGGTGAGGCTGGTAGAAATGAGCCTCCCCAACTTGTCAGAAGAGTGGCAGCTTGGGCTAGTTGGTATGGCATGACGATAGTTATAACGCGAGAACAAAACGACGACACAGAGACAAGAAGGACACGAAAGACACGAGCGCTCGTGTCTTTCGTGTCCTTCTTGTCTCTGTGTCGTCGTTTTGTTCTCGCGCTATAACTATCGTCTTGTCAGAAGACTCAGAACTCGAGCAGGCCCCTTTGTTTCGGAGCGAGGCTTTATGCGTCCTGTGATAGGCTGCGCTCATCGTCGTCATTTCCGCCCGCGTAGCTTTAGCGAGCGCCACTGTGCGCCGACGCAGTCAGCAGCTATGAGTTGACTTTCTTGCACAATTAAAATACTAAATGATTTGATATCGGTGCTTGGATCTATGCTAAATTTATCCCCTGCCATCGGTCTACGCAAAACACAAGCAAAAATATGTGTTTTAAAAGTGTTGGAGGGCTCCTTTAAATCTTGCCTCGAGAATCCCAAAAAGATACTACACGCGGCGTAGACAAAAAAGCAAAAGTTCCCAGCATATCCACGCAGTGAATGATGACTGGGGCGAAGCGTTCGTCCATACGACTGTCCGAACATCCAGCAGTCATCCGTGCGTCCGTCCCTGCGTTCCTCCGGGCGTCCATCCGAGCATCCGTCCATGCGTCTGTCCGTGCGTCAAATAGACAGACAGACGACGGACGGACGCTCCCCGTCTTCCTTTTTTCTCGTTTCTCTTTTGGTGTTTCCCTGTAGTTGCCCCGCACTATAGATGCTCATATAAAAAAAAAGGTAACATTCATACATAAAATTGTGATGTATGGCTGCATAAATAAGTGCCCCACCGCGGTGCTTTTAAGGTACTCGGCGGCTGACCCGCAGGTCGCGGGAATGAACCCCGGCTGCGGCAGCTGCATTTTCGATGGAGGCGAAAATGCCGTAGGCCCCTGTGCTCAGATTTCCCAGGTGGTCGAAATATCCGGAGCCCTCCATTGCGGCGTCTCTCATAATTATATGGTGGTTTTGTGACGTTAATCCGCACTTATCAATCATGAAATCAGGGCTAAGTGTACAGTGAAAAAGTGTGCAGAACATTGCCATGCTAAGCTTGCTATGATGAGCTTGGTTGCTCATCTCGCAGTCCCCAGAAACTTTGCGGTTGCTGATTAACCGGCTTCTGTGAACTATGGGTGCTTCAGCGATATGGAAGGACAGCTGGTTTTATATGCCACTGTTGTGTAACTTGCTTTCTTACATATCGTTTGTTCGTTTTTGTTTTTTTTTTGCAGTGGGTTTTCTTTTTATGGGTGAAGCTCCTTATAGCGGCACCCGTTCGTCCCCCGTAGAATGTAACAAGTATAACATTTTGACCTCCAAGGTGGTGCCGGTGAGAGACTTCTTCTGTGCGTTGTTGAACAATAAAAAATAGTGCTCAATGTACATGTCAATGGCTGCTAATGGGGAATGAGAGACAGGAGCATTCGGCTTTTAGTTAACGCGCAGGCTGCGATCACCATTATGATGATGATCATGATGATGTGTGGCGCTTTGAGGCGCAAGGGCCCATTGATGGCCAAAGAGCGCCATTTCGATGAGTAGAGATGCGGACAATGATATGTTGCGTGGCTGTATAGGGGCCTTAAAATTCCTCGCGATAATGCGGGTAAAAACATAAGTATTAAGATCATGACAGTGGCGTGATATGCATAGTAAAAAGGGTGACAAAGGTTTGATAATAAAAACATGCAAAAATATTTGGCACTAGCTAGCACAAGTGCCTCATCAGCACCCTTGTGTCCAAGGGCTGCGAGGCAAGTGCTTTTGAATGATGTCACTGCAGCAGCAACCTCTCTTGAGAGGTCACGCTACGCAATGCCTGGGTATATTACATGGTAAAAACCAACATATTTTAAAGAAGCTAGCAATAATTTATAAGTGAAAAGTGGTTCCCTACCGACAAACATTGCGGGGTGTAATGGTATATGTTGTCTGTAGGGTAATGGAAGGTGTTGTCTTCTTAGAGTGTCTAATTGTTTACATTGGATTAAAACGTGAAGAACTGTTAATGCCTCACCACATTTGTCACACAATGGTGGATCGCCACCGCACAAAAGATGTGTGTGTGTGGTGTATGTGTGTCCTATCCTGAGACTTGTTAGTGTTACCTCTGTTAGACGTGATTTTGATACTGGTGGCCAATGGCCAAGGTGTGGCTTGATAACGTGTAGTTTGTTTTGTGTGTGTCTATCCCACTTGCTCTGCCAGTAGTCCCTGAGCTTTCGTTTGAGAGACGGCTTAAGATCAAGGGACGGGATCGATATGGGTGTAGTGGCACTGATTTCGTGGACGGATGCAGCAAGCTGATCCGCCATCACGTTGCCTTGAATCTCACGGTGCCCTGGCACCCAGCACACTACAACATGTTGGTTGAGTGTGTAGAGTGTGCATAAAATGGAGTAGAGCGAGACGAGGACAGGGTTTTTTTGTTTTTTTAAGACTGTGCAGAGCCGTTACCACATTGAGGGAGTCTGTATAAATTACGGCTTTTTGTATTTGTAATTGTTTGATGTGTTTAGCTGCCACAAGTATCGCGTAAGCTTCCGCTGTGAAGATACTTGTGCCTGGATGTAGAGGGCCAGCATCCGAAAAGGATGGGCCGACAGCAGCGTAGGACACAGAGGAGTTAGACTTGGAGGCATCTGTAAAGAACTCAGGAAGTGTGTATTTGTGTTGAAGTTCCAGGAAGTATGTTCGGATAAAGGCAATAGGTGCATGTTTTGTAACTTCTAGGAAAGACCCATCGCAGTCTATAGTCTGCCACTGCCACGGTGGCGGGTATGCTACAGCAGCCATTAAACTGTGTTCAAGTGACACTCCAGTTTCTTCAGCTAGACCTTTCAGGCGAACTGAGAAGGGCTGCCTCATCGAAGGCCTGTTTTGAAACAGAATGAAGCTCGACAAATCAATAATAGTAGAGTATGAGGGGTGCTTCTTGTCTGCTTTCACCTTAATAAAATAAGCAAAGGACATGCAAGTTCTCTGCAGATGAAGCGACCACTCATTTGACTCAACGTAAAGGCTTTCTACGGGGCTGGTGCGAAAAGCACCCGTAGAAAGGCGGATGCCCAAATGGTGCACGGGGTCCAGCATCTTCAGAGCACTTTGAGTCGCAGACTGATAAACAACAGCCCCATAATCTAAGCGGGTGCGAATGAGGCTTCTATACAGGTTCATGAGACATTGCCTGTCAGTACCTCACGTAGTACGTGACAACACTTTTAAAACATTCATGGCTTTTGAACATTTTGTTTTTAAATACTTGATGTGCGGTACGAAGGTCAACTTGTTGTCCAATATTAATCCTAAGAATTTATGCTCCGCATTAACAGACAAACGTTGACCGTTAAGTTCAATGTCGGGTTCTAAGTGCATGCCTCTCTTTCGGGAAAACAAGACACACGTGCTTTTTTGTGGGTTCAGTCGGAATCCGTTTTCCTCTACCCATTTGGAGACCTTGTTTAAACTTGACTGAACCTGCCGCTCACACATTGCCAGATTGCAAGACCTAAAGCCAAGCTGGACGTCATCGACATATGTACAATAAAACATATTGCGAGGGATGGTCAAGCGCAAGGAATTCATTTTTATGAGAAAAAGTGTGCAGCTAAGTACACCACCTTGTGGCACACCTGTTTCCTGGACAAATGTTTGGGAAAGAACCGTGCCCACTCGAACACGGAATGTCCGGTTTGACAGGTAACTTTTGATTATGTGAAACATTCTTCCACGCACGCTAAAGTGGGACAGGTCTCTTAGAATTCCAAAACGCCATGTTGTATATTAAGCCTTTTCGATATCGAGGAACACAGAGAGAAAATATTGTTTATGGACGACTGCGTCTCTGATCTGTGCCTCGATACGAACAAGGTGGTCTGTGGTGGATCTACTTTCTCGAAACCCGCACTGAAATGGGTCGAGCAAATTGTTTGTTTCAAGAAAATGTACAAGTCGGCAGTTTATCATTTTTTCGAAGACTTTGCACAAGCGGCTTGTAAGTGCAATAGGCCTATAACTCGAAGGTAAAGAAGGGTCCTTGCCCTCTTTCAAAATGGGAATAATAATAGCCTCTTTCCAGGAGGTAGGAATAGTGCCAGAAAACCAGATAGCATTGTACAAACAAAGTAAGGTTTTTCGTGTTTAGATTGGTAGGTTTTTTTAACATTTCATACACCACACGGTCAGAACCTGGGGCAGAAGTACTGCAGGAGTTTAGAGACGTTTGGAGCTCAGCTAGACTGAAAGCTTGGTTATATGCCTCGTATCTAGTGCATTTGTGTTTGCGTTTTTGCTTTTCTATTCTTGTTCTGTATTTTTGGAAAGTGTCAGTATAGTGGGATGAGCTGAACACCTGTTCGAAGTGTGCACCGAGAAAGTTTGCCTGATCTTTCAAGGTATCACCCTGAGTGTTTACGAGTGGAAGTGTGTGTACTTGTTTTCCTGCTATCCTACCGACCATGTTCCAGACTTTAGCCTCCTGTGTGTATGAATTGATCGATGACAAAAACTTTTGCCAGCTTTCTCTTCTGGCCTGCCGACACGTTCTCCTGCCTTGAGACTTTATTTTCATGAAGGTGTCAAGATTTTCGGCTGTCGGTGAGTTCCGAAGCAGCCTCCAAGCCCTGTTTTGCTGTTTGCGCGCGTTTCGGCATTCAGAGTTCCACCATGGCACACGCCGTTTTCCTAGGAGTCCATTGGTTTGTGGGATGCATTTTGTGGCAGCATCAATCAAAAAAAGCTGTGAAGTAGTCGACAGCAACATCAATGCTTAAAGTACATATGTCACTCCAATCTATACGTGCGATGGTATAAAACTGTTCCCAGTCGGCTCTGTTTATGAGCCATTTGGAAACACGGGGTGGACACTCAGTTGCTGTAGTTGTGCTCAAAACTACGGGGAAGTGGTCACTTCCGTACAGATTACTGACGACTTTCCACTGGAGTAGAGGCACAAGAGATGGAGATACTATGCTTAGGTCTATGGAGGAGTATATAGTGTTTTGTGCGAGATTATAATAAGGTTCGCATCCCGGCTGTGGCGGCTCCATTTCCGATGGAGGCGGAAATTTTGTAGGCCCGTGTGCTCAGATCTGGGTGCACGTTAAAGAACCCCAGGTGGTCGAAATTTCCGGAGCCCTCCACTACGGCGTCTCTCATAATCATATGGTGGTTTTGGGACGTTAAACCCCACAAATCAAATCATCGAGATTACAATAGGTTGGTTCTTTTCTATTTAGGAGACATGCGCTCAACGAGAGAAGGAACTGTTCAATCAGTCGACCTCGCGCGTCGCAACGAGAGTCTCCCCATAGCCTGCTATGCGCATTGAAGTCTCCAAGGAGAACATATGGCTCTGGAAGTTCCTCAATTAAAGAGTATAAATCACGTTTTTGCAGCTGATAGCTAGGAGGAATGTAAATAGTGCAGATTGTGATCAGTTTATCAAAAAGAACCGCTCGAACAGCCACTGCCTCAAGGGATGTTTGGAGTTGTAGGTGTGTGCATGCAATTCCTTGATTCACTATGATGGCAACACCCCCGGATGATGTCATGGCATTATCACGGTCCTTTCGAAAAATAACGTATTTACGAAGAAAATTTGTGTGTTTTAAATTAAGGTGTGTATCTTTTACATACAGCACTTTTGGTGAGTGTTCGTGTAAGAGTTCTTGGATGTCGTCAAGGTTTCTGAGAAGGCCCCTGACGTTCCATTGTATAATTTGAGTGTTCATGGTGAATGTAAAATAGTGCTGTGTGTACGAAAAGCGAGTGGCTGTTTAGACGGGGAATTTGAGTTTACTTAACAGGGCCGTCACCGGGCCCTGTTATTTGCTTTTTTGTTTTCTTGGCGCACTCCAAGGAGCCACGCCGCTCTTTCGGCACCAGGGGTACCGACGTATCCATTGCCTCCTCGGAGGCACTGGATGCCCGCACATGCGGGCTGTTAGTTCGGATTTCGGGCCTCGCCTGGTGAGGGGAGGCCTTGAGACCCGAGGACCCTGGAGTCTCCGGTCTCTGTTTGGGAGTAGGCGGTGTAGCCTGGGCCACAGCCGCCTTGGGGGCAGGTGCCACATTGCCTCCTCGGAGGCACTGGATGCCCGCACATGCGGGCTGTTAGTTCGGATTTCGGGCCTCGCCTGGTGAGGGGAGGCCTTCAGACCCGAGGACCCTGGAGTCTCCGGTCTCTGTTTGGGAGTAGGCGGTGTAGCCTGGGCCACAGCCGCCTTGGGGGCAGGTGCCACAACCGCCGGCTCGGTATGCGCGGGCCGAAGGAGTGGCGAAGGCTGGTGCGGCGGTGCCCCCTGACGCGCCGCATCAGCGTATGTAGGTCCATAGAATGGAGCGACTCTTCGCCGTGCTTCCTTAAATGTTATGTTCTCCTTCACCTTTAATGTAATTATTTCTTTTTCTTTTTTCCAGTATGTGCAGGAGCGTGAATATGCGGCATGGTTTCCTTCGCAGTTTACACAGTGTGGCGGTTGTTTGCAGTTCTCAGACACGTAGCCTAGGACTCCACATTGTGCACAAGTCTGGCGACCACGACAGGTTTTAGAGCCATGGCCATACCTCTAGCATTGGAAGCAACGACGAGGGTTTGGTATATACGGCCTGATAGATGTCTTCGTGTACCCTGTTTGAATGGAATCTGGTAGTTTACTGGATGCAAATGTGAGTATAAAGTGTTTCGTCGGTATTTCCTTATTATCTCTTCTGATGATAATTCTCTGTACATTAGGGACATTTTGGCTCTTCCACCCTTCCAAAAGTTCAGTTTCGGTCAGGTCAAGTAAGTCTGCGTCAGATACCACTCCGCTAGTGATGTTCATAGATCTGTGTGGTGTTACGGTGATCGGTACGTCACCAAACGTTGAGAGGCTGTCTAGCTTTACAAATTGTGCTTTGTCCCGAATTTCGAGAAGAAGGTCTCCGCTAGCCATTTTGGTTACTTTGTATCCAGCCCCGAGAGTTTCAGTAAGACACCTGGCAACTACAAAAGGAGATACGGTCCTGGCTTGCTTTCCGGTTTTTTCACAGTGAATGACGTGGAAGTGGGGAAAAGTTTCTATTGGCTGGTTAAAGAAACTTATGTCGTCGGTGCGTACCCGCTTTAGGCCGGTACGATCAGAGAGTAGAGGGAATGCTCCATGCATGCTGGTCTTATTTTTGTTCAGCAGCGTTGGCGGCCACCCACCACGGAGCCCAACAAGGGGACGCTGCAAGTTTGCAGGTGCTGAAAGCTTACAGACGTCAGCCGTACAACACTGCCATAACCCAAGGCGCCTAGACCAAGGTAGGCTATTTGCACAGGGTTAACCCTTGCCGCCAGGAAAATTGGAACTAAACAGAAGAGAGTAGAAGAAAGGACAGATAAACAGTGAGAGATAATGACGAAGATGTAGGCAGAAAGAGATAGGAAAAGGCGACTGCCAATTTCCCCTGGGTAGGTCAGCCCAGGGGTGCCGTCTACGTGAAGCCGGGGCCAAAGGGGTGTGTTGCCTCGGCCGGGGGGCCTTAAAGGTCCAATCACCCAGCATTGGCTCAACCCCCAGGATCCCCTTTTCCCCGGACACGGCAAAGCCACGCACGGCTAGGCGTGGGAGGGAGTCAAAACTCCCCCGTTAGCTCGGGTTCGAGGTGTCGCTACACACCAAACGCCTACTTGCGCAGGCGCCCCTGCGAGGTGCGATCACCATTAGCAGCCATTGGCATGTACATTGAGCACTATCTGACAAGAGAGGGTTGCTACGTTATACTCGCTAGGTGTAACCTCCTTAGCTTTAGAAAGGTTTAGCGAGCGTTGAGCCGCAGTGCCATGAATACAATGAATTTGTATATACCATGAATGAACTCGAGGTGGTTAAAAATGGGAAGTAGATACGAAGCGCAAGCCGTAAGAAAGTAAAAGCCGAATTCTCCGCCTCTCATTTCCCATTAGCAGCCATTGGCATGTACATTGAGCACTATCTGACTGAAAAAGTTTGCTACGTCATACTCGCTGGGCGTAACCTCCTTGGTTTTCGAAAGGTTTAGCGAGCGTTCGGCCGCAGTGCCATGAATACAGTGAACTAGTATATACCATGAACTCGAGGTGGTTAAAGGTTGGAAGTGGACCCGAAGCGCAAGCCGTAAGAAAGTGTGCGTGTGCCACCTCTCGTTTAGTCCTTGGAATTTCCGCTGGATGGTGGTGCTTCTATATGGGGAATATATGATGAAAAGATGCGAGATGGTGCTACTTGGAGTGTTGAATAGATGGACGAACGGACACATAGACAGATGCATAGATGGACGCATGAACGGACGCACGGGCGGCTGCATGTACGAACGCAAGGACGGAAGCACGAACAGACGCACGCACGGACGGGCTGATGGACGCATGGACAGTCACACTGACGGACGCACGAACGGGCGGAAGCAAGGACGAATGGACGGACGAATTCTTCACCCCACTCTCCATCATTCACTCCGTGGATATGCTGCCATTTTTTTCTAAGAGCTTCATGGTGTCTGGATTTCCGTCGACTTGTAAGTTTATCTTTCCCTGCTTAGTTACATGTGATCAGCCTTTATTAACGTTTTCGCAATATCTGCTTGTAAATAAGCTTTCAGTTCACTTCGTTTCCCATGGAATTTTTTTCTTGAAAACGGCAATAAACTTCTTCTATATTCTACATAAGCAATTAAATTATCATTGTGAATGGCATAAACAAAAATATATTACGTGATACAACTATTTCACTCATACCGCAAAAAAAAAAAGCAAGAGCACAATTAAAGCTTTCAGGCTGCCAAATACTAAGCGTCCTACTTTGCTTATTAACAAACGAAATTTTATAAAAAGTACTCTTATAAGCGCGAAAATTTTTCCACAGGAACGACTGATTTGGGCTATTTTAGGGCCACTTAAAATTTATTCATTGGGCTACGTTTCAGCTGCTGCGAGGTTCGATTTGACTGTTCTAGGTTTGCACCGTCTGGTAACCCTGGTCGGCATTCGCGAATTGCTCAGCATCCGAACGCCAGACAAGCAAAAACGTTGAGACAAGCGGCATGCGTGTTGATAGGGAGCACGCGGAAAGATCATGAGAGCAACGATCCGGAAGATGCGCGGCTTATACTAAGTATTCACTTCTATCAATGACATGGACTCCAGGCTGAAAACGATAGCGCTATGGGCCGGCTTAGGGGCTACCGTGACGATGTCGTCGGTCGTGCTTTACCTGCTGCTGAAACCGGAGGACGAGTACGAGGTGAAGCGGCGACAAGTGGAAACGACGAAACATGCCGTGGTAAAGGTTACCGTCCCCAAGAAAATTGTCGGCGGTGTGATCGGACGACAGGGCGCCAACATCAAGCGAATCCAGGAGAAGACGAACACCAAGATCAGCTTCGACAACCAAGGTGAGAGGAAACAACGCGCTCGACGTGTCAGCGACGCCGGCTAGTTGAAGCGTTGTTTAAAGATAGCACTGCATAACAGCTGCCTCGTTTCTTTGCATCCATCATGCTGTGTATCGTCCAGCGTTTGGTTCAGTAGCAGAGGGTGACGATTGGACACGTGTAGCAGTCGTAGACGCTAGACTCCGTTACGAGAAGTCCGCGTCGCAATTTCTTGCTCAGAGCGGCTACTCCAAACTGTATCGTCCATTTCCTGGTTCGAGGTGGTGTTAACCCATGGGAAATGACACTTACGTCAATGGCGAAGCAGTGAAATATTGCGTAACAACTGAATTATTGTACGAATGGTGCACACTGCAAATCTGCACTCGAGGTAAGTGATTGGATGACACGCGTAATACATCACAGGTCGATTTGAGTCGCGAAGGAGTCGAAGTTTCCTACGCTGATGAAGCGTTTCGTTTTTGTTGCCCCCTCTTCGCTAAAGTTACAGGAGGTCCACGTCAGTGGAACTGTGGCTGCAGAGCTCGGTTGCTGTCACGAAGGTCGCGAGTTCGATCCCGGCGGTCGCATTTCGATGGAATCGAAATAGTAGAGGCCCGTGTACTGTGCGATATCCGTGCGCGTTAAAGAACCCCTGACGGTCAATATTTTTGGAGCCCTCCACTACGGCGTCTCTCATAATCATATCGTGGTTTTGGGGCTTGATACCCCAGATATTATTATCATTGAAGTTGCAGAAGCTTGTATACTCTCGCGAACTATTTATGATGCATTCCAAGAGAGTTTCTCGGAAGGCTCAGAAACGGTTGTATGTTCCATAAATGCTTATATATTTTATGAACTTGCTTTCGAAAGGAATGTAGTGTTGTCAAATTATTTTTTCAGCTGCAATTTTTTCCTTGTATGATGAGCTGAAATCCCCTTTTTAAGGGGTCTCCTTAATGCTTTAGTGTGCAATCAGTATTAAGTTAGCGTGATTTCCTTTTTCTTTCTAGGCCCTGGTGAGGAGTGCGACAGAGTGGCTCTGATTCGTGGTGCCCCAAGTGATGTCGAGCAGGCCGAACAGCTACTCAAGGCATCCATAGAGGAGCAGTCGAGTGTAGTCACGGAGACCGTGTTCGTTCCTGCAAAGTCGTGTGGCCGCATTATTGGAAAAAACGGGGAAACTGTTCGGTGAGTTAAGGCACCTGCACTCTAGTGTCAGCTCATAGCGCTCATGTCACGCCTTCTGTAGGCGTGTTTCATTTCATTTCAAACCATATCATATGTTACAGGAAAATCTCACAACTCTTGGCCCTAGGACATTTTTTTTTTACATAATCTGACTCCCATTGCTGTTGGACTGAGAGCCAGAATATTGCTTTAGCAGACCTCTGACCTCGCTGCAACTGAAGCTTTTCTTTAGTTATTGGCAGTGTTTCTTTTTGTGAAGCATGCATAAACAGTGAACATAAACTGCAGTCAAAATATCTTCGAGTCAGATTGCACATAGCTAAACAACATGCCACCTCTTCAAGATTGAAGGTTGGTGCCAATAAAATTACACCAAGTCAGAAGTTGAACTGGAAGGTGTATAGGCATGCACGATGTCAGCCCCGTTCATTGACAAATAATAGAAAAGGAAAGTTCTGTGGAAAACCATCACCCCCCCCCCCCCACCTCCCCCCACCCATCTGTAGTGGAATCCTGCACATGCCTATGTGGATAAGGCGTGAGAAAAAAATTGAAAATGTCCACCGAGCGTGGAAGTTCCCAAAATGAAAAACGTTTTGGATTCTGCACGAAAGCCTTGTTCACAATGAAAATGCGAGTAATGGTACCTGTTTAATAGGATACTGAACAAAATTTTTGGCACCAATATTTTCAGCCAAATTGATAGATTGAATCCTGAAATCGATGAACACAACCGTCATTCCATGCAGAAACTACGGAAGAATAATGAATTCAATGCATTTCTCACAAACTGTCATGTCAACTAGAGAAGGTTGTGTTTGGCGACGTCGAAATCACCCGAAACTGGCGAACCAACAATGCCAGCCATTGCCCGGGTCCCTCAACTCGCTCATCTTGCCCTTTGGTTTCTAGAACCGGTATGAACAGCAACAGCAAAGAACGATGCTTCTGGCTGGGCCAAAGCACCGGCGCTTTTGTGGAAGGGAAAGAGCGGAGTGAAAGAAATGGAAAAAAGAAAGAGGAGGACCAAAAGACGCGCATTCTGCATGCGCCTCAGTGAGTTTGACGTCACGGCTTCCGCTCCCAAGCAGCCATCACACGCAGACAATTCATCGAAAAAGCAACGAACTGTTCGAAAATACGGGAAATAAACTCCTTTTGTTAGAACAGTGGCATCTTCCAAGTTGAATTTCGAAGTCTCATCAGGTTTTCCAATTTTCACTCGGTAATTCTTTTAAAAATAAGTCGAAGAAACTTTGTTTGTCGAAACAATTGCATCTACCGAAAGGGATTCCGCTGCTTTCCTCCTTTTTCCCTGTGTTTGTTCAGCATTTTTTTTTTACGAGTTTGTGCTTGTCTACTCGCAGTCACATGTGCCGAGTCAGCTCAGCCAAGATTCTTGTGGACAGAGGAGGTGGTGACGACCGTGAACGAAATGGCAACCTCAAGACCGTCAGCATCACAGGCACTCGCGAGCAGATCCACATGGCCATCACCATGATTGACGAGAAGTTGGCCGAAGATGAGGCCTACCAGCAGAGTGTGGTGTTCGCATCTGTGGGCCAGAAGGCACTCTACCGCAGCCGTCCCATGGCCATCAAGGCTAGCGCATCACCATTGTCTAAGGTAAGCAGTAGGATGGTGGATACCTGGGCATTGGGTATGTGTTAGCGGCCTAAAGTAAGCACCAATGTGTTACATCTGGACGAAACAGCATCTATAACAGGTCCAAACAACTGTTTCCAAATTGCGGCAGCCAATTTTTGTGGTGGCAGTGGGCCATAGCACTCGAAAAGGACAGTTTGGTGGGTTAGTTGGTCTACCAGCGTCCCAACTAATTTTATCACAGAAAAATCGCACACTAGCACAAAACACTAACGTACAGGGACCTCATCTGTTCGTGTTTTCTTCTTGCACGTGTGTTAATTTTTCTGCTAAGTTATAGCAATTAATGTAGTGTCAACTAGAAGCACTGACTGGCAGAAGATGCTTATTTTCTGCATGGTACTTTGCTGGTTTCTGAGGGGTACACTGTTCAGTAAGATCCGCGAAGGGCAGTCCGCACAAAAGTAGCCCTCACTCCTGGAATTGTAGCAGGTTTGGTACTGTTGTAGAGTATAAATGCGTAGTGTGTAGCCTGAAGTGGCACAATGCGCAGCCAAACTCTCCTTGCTTGAAAAGAGAGTGCACCCTGGACCCCTAAAAATCTTGTATACCAGAAGGCCATTATTGAAATGTCATGGGGTGTCTCAGGCTGAGCCATTTGTTAAAAAAAAAAAAAAATGAAGAAACGCAGTGAACACTCTGCATATTGTCTATCCAATTGTAGTAGCTACTTTCAACGGTACTGGTGTCAACAGTACACAGTTTTAGCTCACTGCTTCCTACCTCCCCCTTCATTGTTACGGCATGCGCAAGTACAGCTGCACATAGTCGGCCACTCCGCTTTGAGCAAGTGATCGAACCACTCCGAAGTTAGCCGATCGTAGTGCTGAGCAAATTTGTAGGTACAAAATAGCACCGAGGGATTCAGCCTCCACAAACCTGGAGTAATTTCTGGCTGGAAGCAACCCAGTGGCATGGCCTCTGAATGATGAATTCATTCACTGCAACCATTGTGCTGCATCTCTGCGATCTGTCCAGCTGTGACGAGCATGGGGGGACCAATAGTCGAACATATGACCGAAACAAAACAAGTGGACATTGCAGCGCTGCCTATACTCCGTTTCATATACATAGATATCAACACTGTGGAAGGAGGCTAGTGAGACTTCGTGAAGTAGATGTGTTCATGCCAGGAAATACTTAACCCATCCTTAGCACCTGTCGTACGAACTTCTTTAGTTTTAAGCTTAGTAAGAAATTGGAACACTGTTCTACAGCTGCGAATTTGTTGTTCTACATTTCTTGGTGCTTTGTTGCATTCAGTTCATCGTGTTTCGTTGAGAGCGTCGCAATGCATGACACGCTTGCTCTTGCTCTGCTTGCTCGAGCACTTACAGTGACAAAACACAACTATGAGACACGTGGAGTTATACATTTTGCTGTCCGACTGTCTTGCGTAGCCTCTGCAGTATTGACCACTATGTATGGTACAGAGTAAGCGAGTGCTGGCGGGCTTGAATCCATTCAGTGACATGCTGTGCGACTTTTAAGTTTGTCTCCAACACTTACATCTGCTTCAGTTACGTGCCTAGACACTTCGACAGTCAGTATTTTGGATGACATTGCACTATTTGTGAACGCCACTCTTAATTTTTCTGTTCTTTAGGCATATCTTGAGCTCCTGATGCGTGCTGCAGCTGTGGAGCGTGCAGCTAAATACAGCAATTTCTTCGCTTACTGCTCACGACTGAGTGGGAAACCGTAAGCATAGCATAAAGCAGGGAACATTACACCAAAGCAGTCTTAATACAGTAGACGCTCATTAAAGGGAACCTGAAGGTACTGGGAAAATAAGGTTCCATTTAACGAAAGTTCCACTTACTGAGAGATGGAACAGGGGTGAAGTATACAGGTATGAAACCAGTAATCTTGGAGGCAGTTGTTTCATTCAAGCAGCAGTTCTATTTCACAGATTTCCATTTAGTGAGAGGCTACTGTATATCAAATGTATGTATAGTAATGAACAGCTACAGTGAACGTTCCCGGGTCATTTATGATGAAATTAACTACTTACTACAATGTTCCAATGCCAGACTACCAGTTGCAAGTGTTGGATCAGGCTGCTGGGTGTCTGTGCAGTAGCGCAAATACCTGAATAACGAAGACAATTTGAGTCCACATGAGACTCAGCATGCTGTTAAAAAATGGAGCCAGTTTTGTGGCCTTCTTCATATCGCATGCCTCAAGCAGTTGTCTTCTACATCTTTTCCACTCTTCCAAAGATGAGAATGCGCCAGCAAGCGAACACTTGCGAGGGAGATGCCTTCCACACGCACAGCAACGCTGCTGGAGAGAGGAGAGGAAGGGTCGGTTGTGCATCTCCTGATTTACCCAGTACAGCAGAGTAAAAGGTGGCCCCCCTAGTTCTTTCTTGCAGATAATCTTTGATGGGCGACAAAGGTTGGTGGCTTCCAGCTTTCAAAAAGCCAGCTCCCACCACTTGTTGCACGCAATCGCATCATGAAGGATGGCGACTACGGTAAATAATGCATTGGGAGAAAACTGTGCACCTGTCTCGTGTTAAACAAGGGCCACTTATTGAGTGAAGCGAGCCGACGCAATCAGCAGCTGAAAAGAGATGAAGAGGGTGGTACCCTTTGCCTTTCCTTTATTTTTATACGACTGGGCTTATGACGATTATCAATTTATTGCGACAATGCAAATAGAGTGGCTCCCAATGGTTGCCTAGAATGGGTATGTTTAGGATTGTGCGAATAGTCGTATATTTTAGGTTTGGAGCGAATAGTGATTTGACTGAATTATTTAGAATTGTATAGGTATACTGCATATTAAGAAGAAAAGTGAGCATATTTGCCGTCACCCAACTATGGTGTGCGATCGAAACCGAAAACTGAAACAAGGCTTGTTTATGTCATTCTCTTCAGTAGAATCGGAACATTGAATAGTGGCAGGGTTTGATTTTCGGTAGAATGAAGTGTCAGCCTGTCAAATATGTCACGCTTTAAAATTTACTATGCTTAGAGCATAGCAACTAGTATAATCAGCCTCTAAACTTTAAAAATGATGTTTTAATGTGAGAATAAGATGTTCAATTAACCTTGAAGTGGGGAACAAACTACACCTAGAAACAAGACAAAAGAAAAAAAGAAATGGACTTGTTTCTTCATGCGTCTTATTTCTAGGCATAGTATGTTTTACCAACTGGCCCCCAACACACGCTGTTTGAAGTGGGGCTTCACAGCAGTGCGGATCTTCAATTGATAGGTCTATTCTTGGTACAGCACTCCTGTACTGCGGTAAAACCACCTTTACAGTAGGGTACCTGCAGATTGGTGTACACTTGTTCATTCACTTCGAATATTTCAAAACTTCCAATAAATTGAATTCAAATCAAAGCAAATTGAAATGCTCTAGTGCTTGTTCAAATATTTCAAAATTCAAAGTGCTTGAATAGCACTTTGAATTTGATGGCGATTGTCCCAAAAGTAGTTTCGACTATGTTTGCATGGCTGTTGTAGCTATCACATGACTGTCATTAGGGCACAATAATTTGTAGAACTGCTTATATTTTATTTTTCTTACATTTTCCTTCCAACATTTGAAAGGACGAAAAGGAGCCAGACTACGTACAAGAGGAGTTGGTCGCCACATCCGCCGATGGCTACATTGAGGTCTACATTTCATCACTGGAGAACCCCGGCTGCTTTTGGGTGCAGCTGGTTGGCACGCAGTCCATCGACCTGGACAAGCTCGTCGAAGACATGACCAATTACTACTCCCACGAGCTGAACCAGGAGAGCCATGCCCTTACCTCGGTTGCCATCGGCGAAATCGTGGCGTCCCCCTTCACGCAGGACAAGTGCTGGTACCGGGTGCGCGTCGTCGCTGTGGAGGAGAGCGACTACTCACCGGACGAAACCATGATCAAGGTCCACTATGTCGACTTTGGCGAGAAGGGCCAGTACAAGACCAAAGAACTCTGTACGCTGCGGGACGAGTATCGATACCTTCCCCTGCAAGCCATAGAATGCTCGCTGGCTGGGGTCCAGCCGCGCGATGGAACCCAGTGGACGGAAGAGGCGTCCGACCTGTTCGAGACACTGTCGCACGCTGCACAGTGGAAAGTGATAATGGCAAAGGTTGTGAGCAAGACCAAGAAAGAAGACGGCCTTCCTGGATTTAAATACTCAGTTGAGCTGGTTGACACCAACACCAAGGAAGACGTGAATGTAGCTGCAGAACTGATTTCTCAGGGACACGCTGTGGAGGCGATCTGAAGGCACAAGTACGACACCTGTCTCTTCCCGTTTTGGTGCGCTCAATGTGGTGTTTCGGGTGACTGCATCATTCTCTCTGTTGTTAAAGTTCTGTTTGTAGATAGCGACATGAAACAACATGGCATGATTCGGATAGTAATTTGTGATCTAGTTATGCTGTACGAGTATGCTGATAATCGTGCTTGCGCGAGATTGTTAGGAACATGCTTTTCAGCCTGTTCCCAAGTGCACACAGCTGTTTGCTTAATTGAAATACCATCCTATTCCATGCTAGCCAAGGCAGTGGTGCTAAAATTGCTATTTTTTTATTGTGCACATGATTGTCAATGTGAGCCAGTTGTAGTACGTTCTAAATGGAGAGAAAATATTGTGGGTTCTGAACAGCTGTGTGCTTTGTTTGTTCTTCTCATCTTAGATGACCTCCATATTGAATCAACTTGCGTGACTTTTCTCACGGTCTGTTGTTGGGCTTGATTTGTTCTTTGCTGTTATGAAACGGGACTGCAGCAAGTGAGACGGTCACAGCGTTGTTTCTTGTTGGTTGCTTTAGGGTGTAAGAAATGTACGAACACTGTTGTAGAGCCAGTTGCAACCTGCAAGTTTAACATTATGAACGAACCTTCGTAGTAAGGTTAGCTTGATGTTCAATAAACACGCACAATGGATAAGCAATATGTAGTTCAGCCGCTAATACGACAACATGTCGCTGTAGGCTAGTGTGCACACAACATCAGGAGTTTATTTTTTTCAACTGATGTCCACATGTCATACAAATTCAGCTCGCTCTTTTCCAGTTATTGGTCGATACGCTTTGCAGAAGTGTTGCATGCATTATCGATTTTCCCACTGCCATTTCTTTCATTAGAACATGTGCTATGGAACTTGTGAAACTGGCTGTCTCACCATATTTTGGAGTTTGCTACTCATCAGTTTAAACTCTGAATGCATATTGAGGTAGTGATGCTCAATGGAGAATACTGGTAACATGTTTCGCGCTACATATTTGTCAAAGCATAATTGTGATGCAAAGTGGGATGCGGTTTCAGGTTATTTGAGCGACGTGTCATTCAAGACACAGAAAACGCACATACTTCATCTGTTTCGAAATTAGGTTTTGCAAAAATTTTCTCGCCAGACACCAGCTGTATATGCTTGTGCTCCGATGCTCATTTTCCGCAATTTATTACCATCTCAATGACACCTTATAAAAAACGCTTTCTTTTAAACCATTTGAAATTTAGTAGCGGTTGTTGCGAAGATTCTGCACGTACATAACTAGTATAAATGTCGGCAATAAATTAAGATTCAACCGCTTTATTGTTGTTGTGTAGTTTTATTCTGCAGTTGCTTGTGTGCGATTTGCTGTACAGCTGCTCAATTTTCATTTGTCACTTTTGCGTAACATTCTTTTATTCTGCAGTGGTGTTACTAAAGAGCACTTGCTTTTCCGTGCCGTGTTTCATGCGCTGCACACACTTGCACGATGAATTTTTGGGAGCTAGTATTACAGTGAGATCTGTTACGAGATCACAACTAGGGTCTCGGGTAGCGCCGTAGTTGTCTGCCGGTGTGCGTAACCACACGAAAAACCTAGAGCCGATGACACAGCGGGGCTCGAAACCCGGGGATGCTGGGTGCCAGCCCAGTAGTATCCTACCACTGAGCCACGCTGGTGCTTGGGACTTGTTGGCAAACTTGCCTTAGGCAGGTTTGATGTCGGGAAAGCGATTGCGATAATGCGGCTTAATAGCGTTTTAAAACGAGCTCTAGAACAACCAGTCATCGCACAATGTGAATAGCGTAACGAGTAGGTCGTCCAATGCTCCAACCCATTACAAAAGCTTGTTCTTGTTCCCCTATTAACTGTGGCGCATACTCACTTCAGCCATAATTCCTGATCGTCATCAGCCACTGCATGGACAACAACTAAGGCACACAATTCCTTGCAAGTGTTTAGCGGACAGAAGAATGACGAAAAATAGCATAGCGAATGCTGGCCTACTGCCCTAGTGGGTATCAAGCAAGTGTGCTTGCAGAGGTTACCCAAAGAGTATTCATGAAAGGCTCCGAGAGGTCGCTCTGCTAGCTTTCCCTGCGACTGTGCTGTGCCTTCCACGCAGACTTGGCGTTTTTTTCATGGTCTGCTTTTTATAGTTTATCTAAAAGACAAGTGGACATTTTTTTTTTTTTTTTGAGGAAATCAAGTGTTGTGGACTGTGTCATAGCACTCTCTTCTAATGCTATATATTAAATGTTTGCTGGCCCTAGCTGAAGCCACTTGCATAAATGCGAAACATTATTGTCTTAAGCTTTTGCGACAATGGAAAGATTCATAAAAGTTTTTAGTGCATACAGTCAACTCTCGCTAATTGAAACTTGAAGGGACACCTCTGAATTTTGTTTGAATTATCAAAAAGTTTGATTGACCAAAAGTTTTCTGATAGGTGACACCACACGTTACGCTTAGGCATTGATATTATGTTTAAAAACTGTTTTTAAGCCTTCATTGCACGGAGTGAACATGAAGCAGAGGTGTGAATTTCACTAGTTTATTTGCCATTCACTGCTGACGAGACCCTTTAAAGCAACCGCAAATTGGCAACTGCTTCTTTGCTATAGATATGTGCCTCCATCACAAAGCTCTCTATACGACTTGAGAAGCATCACCGTTTACCACGCGTGTGCTTCATTTGTTTACTTGCAAAACCTTTTTCCTTGAAGGCCTCATGTGTTTATTTTTCCTTTTTAGACTGGTAGGATTATATAAGCACACAAATTTTTAAAAGGTAGTGGGAAAGCAACTGATAATTTTTGGTATGGACCTGCAAAAAGTATGAATAAATTATGAAGTTTGAATTAAGAGGCTTTTAAATACATTGGAAGAATAGAGGGCCAACCAAAAAATTGAATTTTGTTTGAATTATCAGAGTTCGATTTATCACGAGTCTACTGCACTTGGTATTTTTTATACACATCTTGACTCATTACCTAAAGTAGGTCAATTAGATGCATGAAGTAATGCATCGAAGCAGTCTTGTACCAAGCAAATTAAACGTGCTATTGCAGATTCATATTACTCTATTTGGAAGGCATATTTTATTTGTGCCTCAAGCAACTAAGGTTACATTTTGGCATTTCAAAGAGCGTCGTGAAACATTTTTAATTCATCCTCGGCGTAGTCATTTGTGTTTGCACTTTTTAAAAAGGAGAAATCTTTTTTCGATTCTCTGTGGAAGACTAAAACGTCCATGTCATTTTTTTTTCTAGTGTGCCGTTTTGTTTCATCCCATCTTTTCATGCTTTAGCTGCAAAAGACGTGCAGATTAAGGGCTTTCACGCAAACTCTCCGCACTTCCAAAAAATGGTGAACTCTGCTTGTTATCCGTGTGGTGATTTCTATTTAAATGTCATTAAAGGTATCTCACTATACGCTGCATGACTGTTGCTTCGTCCTGCTGCAGTGCTTACAGCCTACTGCAGTCGAACATGAAGTCCTGTATTCGACTGTCGGCTGCTGTGGCCACACTTCTGCGAGGGAGAGATTAAAATGCCCAGTGTAAAGAGCCCCTCATCAGATAGGGCTTTTCCAACAAGGAGGGCACGCAGATTGCACGAAAGCAATCTTGTCTGCTAATTCACATGCATGGTGTGAAAATGGTAGAAATTTAATTGTGAATTCTGTGTGCCCTTTTCTTCACATGCCACTCTACCAAAGGAAAATGGAAAAAACCAGGGGACCCTAAAGCTTCGCCTTTAGGGTCCCTAATACCACAGAGCCATTATAATAAATGCACGTTCTGACGCCCGTTGGCAAGGACGCCTGACCACGCATCATTAGGGCAATACTTCATGTTGGATTGTGAAGCATGTATACAAGAAGCATAAAAGCTACTCTTACTGCATTTCCAAGTAAAGGGAGTTTTTTTTTTTTTCACTGTTTTCACAAGAGGCATGGTAGTGTGGTAGAACATCTGCTTGCTACACAAATGACCCAGGTTCGATGCCCACTCGGACCCCTAACAACCCTGGTTTGGTCCCCTTTCTGCTCCAGGATTTTTTTTTAACATTTTATTTCATTTGAATCATTCTCGATTTTTCAGTCATGCATAAGATAACTTTTCGCTCACAACCAAAGACGTTGACATTAGAATTTCTGCTAAACGAGCTCTTTAACGCTATCCCATTGTGATAGTATAAACATACACCTATGTAACAGGCGTATGTTTGAGAGAAAAGACAAAAATGATTGCTTGATATGTGGGCGTTTAGCGTCCCAAAACCACCATATGGTTAAGAGAGACTCTGTAGTGGAGGGCTCCGGAAATTTTGATCACGAGGGGCTCTTTAGCGCCCACCCAAATCTGAGCACATGGGCCTACAGCATTTTAGCCTCAATCAAAAAGGACAAAAATAAATTGTGGAGAAAAATAACGACTTTTTGCCATAGGGGCAGAGAACTGGGCTGTGAGTCTGTACTTATTTCTTTTTTATAATAGATAAACTTGAAGTAGACAAGGCATTAGGCCAACAAAAATGAAAAAGGAAGAAAAGACTTTTTTATTTTTTGGCTTGCCTGTTGGCACAAGTCGCTGCCTTGTCGTACATCCCCCCTCCATATGTTGTCCGTGACCCAGCTTATAGTTGTGAAACATTCCACAATTTTATTTGAACTGTCAGTACCTTCATTGCTAGAGTTTAGCATAGAAACACTATTGAAGAATAGGACACCATGGTCAAATGCATTAAAACACACAGACTGGTATTAATGTGCCCTCAAACCCCATTAGTATGACAAAGTTGCATCTTGCAGCAAAATAAGTTTCATATGCGAAAATTTGTTATATTCGGGTAGGTTATATGAAGGTATTAGTGTTGAATACATTCTAGCATCCTTCATCAATACTTCCCCATAGAGCAAACGTCTTCGTGCAGTTTATCCCACTATTTTTGCCAGACAAAATTGGCTGCACGGTGCGGAGATTAGGGCATGCAATAACACAAACTTACACTGTAAAGCGCATGCTATCTTCATGGTGGCTAGGATTTAATCTTCGCACAAGAACCAATTCTTTACAAGCTCTCGACTCTCCTGAACTCCACCTTGCGAGAGCCTGCCAATCAAGTGTCATTCATACTTGTAAAATTATTCGTATGTCATTCATATTTATAAAAATTATGGACCGTCTTCCGAAGGGAAACGTGATGAGATGCGAAGCAGCAGCAGTAAGCACGGCGTTGACCTGGCTGAAACGGATGTTGACGCGGGTGCTCGAAAAGAGGTTTGAAGCTAAACTCTGTGTAGCTTTTACTCGAGTAAACATTTCTTTGAAACACAAAGACACGGGAGGCAGATAAACGAGCCGAAAGATTGTTGCTACTCTACGTGCTGTCGAGGAGTGCGGGCCGTGAAGAGGGTGAAGCGAGAGAGAAGTGTGTTGCGAGCGGGCGGAGGAGCGACACCACCTTGGTGCGTTGGGCTGCTGCGAGTGAGGGAGAGAGTGACGTCAATGCGCAGCTGCGACTTGACCTACTTGGCATTGCTCAAACAAGTGCGGCGGCGAGAACGCGGTGCGACGTGTTGGCACGGAGACGCCGATCGACAGCATTACACAGGCATTACAGCCGACAGCGTTACAAAGAGCTGCTTCGCATCTAAAAATCTACGTCTGCACGTGAGTTTCCATGCTCAAGCTACAGCTTCAGATGCAAAAAACTTCCACATTTGCCGCAAGTGCCAAGGCTCGCTCGGCAGGTGCGCCCTATCCAAGCTCAACTCTGTTGCACTGTTGCTGATGTCATCCTCAGATACCATTTATGCAACTTTGGCAGCGTCTCTGCGACAGAAACTACTTAAGTATTCAAAGGCTGGTAGAGATTGTGCCCGCGAAATTGCTACAATGCCGCGCGCACCCTTTCAAAACATCGAGGACATCAAAGTCATCTTGGCTTTGGTGACACACAAATGCAATGCACGAGGGTGTATTACCTGCACGCATGCACGTTCCCCGCATTCACAGAGTGAAAGCTATCCAATTTTTTAACAACACATGACACCCGAATGAAAGCCCACAACACCTTGCCAGTAGCAAGAGGCAGTTCTGCTTGACACGAGAGCGAAGCCACTTTTAACATGGGACAGCACATTCTGGCACCCACAATATGAATGTGGCCCCAGTGATCCTCGATAAATCTGACAAGTTTTCTAACATACAAATATTTTTTTTTCTCTTGGCAGCATTTGTATAGCTTCATATCTCCAGTTGCGGCACAAGTTGAAAAACTTGATTTGAAACTTGTGTTTGAAGCAGTTGAACGACATCTATTCTCTGAAAGCTCGTGCGCGAAAGGAGATGTTTGTAAACGCGCGACAGAGCGAGATTGTGCAGTGGTTTTTGCAAATCAATGCACTCCAAGGCTTGAAGAATGCATAGTTGTAGCTCCGGAGAAAAATGATTTCGCATAGATGCCAAGTAAGGCTGTGCAAATGTCCAGAGCTTTCAACGAGGCGAATGAAGCATCACCTTACGAAAGTCTATTTCGACATGAACAGACGCACTTTATTAATACATTTTTAATGTGATAGCCATGAAAGAGCTCATTTCCTACAAATTCAGTCAACAATCTCTGCGTCCTTGTCTGTGGGCAAAAAATCGTCTTAAGCGTGACCTAAAAAATCGAGAAAGACTCAAATGAAATAATAAAAGATTACAGGTTCAAATGAAGATCGAACCTGGGTCGTTTGTGTGGCAAGCAGCTGTCCTACCACACAGCCAAAAGTCCGCTTGTAAATGCAGTGAAAAGAACTTCCTCTGCTTAGGAATGCAGTGAAAGTAACTTGTGCTTTATGCACGTGTCCTGTATATGTGGTTCACAATAGAACATGTGATATCACCACAATAATGCATGGTATAAGCGTACATTGCCAGCAGGCGCCAGAATATAGGACTATCATAATGACTTCAAGGTTTAAGGCAGGCCACTTATTACAGAAGGCACACACACTGCTGCACTTATTTCATTTAGGACCACGTAGTGGGGGCATAGCAAGTTTGAGAACATTTTATGTGAATAATTACTCCTGGTTAAAAGCATGCTACCCATTACACAGAATATTCTGTGGCTTATTCGCATATGGCTGCATATGCAGCCATATGTGAAAAATCTACTTTCAACTTAATCAATTGAATTATAGTAATCCACAATGTAAACATTTTGATTAACATCCTACTATAAAAAGTATGCACTAAGTGGTTGAAGTATGCATTAGGTACAGGATAACTCTATCGCATTGAACTGTTGAGGGCGAAGCTTTCTTATTGCCCAAGAAAGCAGTTTATAGCATGTAGGAAAGTTGTTTTTGTCTTTGTGTAAAAGGGTGCCTTAGCATGCAACAATAAGATTTCCTAGAGGTTTCCAACAGATGTTGAGAGAGTTGTGTGGAACGATGGTAAACAAAATTAACCAGCCACTTGATAAAATGCTGTGCTTGTTCTTCTATCCCAGTTGCGTTAGTCTCCCTATACTCTATAAATTTTGTTGCATTGTATTCATCAAATCTTCAATGTGCACAACAAAGAGGACGGCAAGTGCGCTTTGATAGCGATGTAGGTTTTTGTTTTGCTTGCTTGTAGGAGTGAACGCAGCGCTGCTCTAGAAGCAGATGGTGCAACGAAAGGCATCACGCTAGTAGTTCACTCCAGCGATGACATTCTGATGAAGGCTAGTTCAGAAGGCTAGTTCATGGAGTTGGTTCCAGTAACCGATACTGACCACTCTCTGCTGAAGCGTATGCCCGCAGTCCTTCAAAGAAAGCCACAAAAAGCTCTCAAGCACTTGTTCCCGTGACTAATGAAGCATGTGATGTGGATGTTTCTAAAGCAGCGAGGCATAAAAAAAAAGTAAAACAAGAGTGTTGCAGAAGGATGCTATCACGAATATACAAGCTTCTGAAAAAAATGCATGCAGCTCTGCAAGTGGCGCTTTCCCCACACACTTACTCCCGTTCATAATTGGATGATGAGCATAGTCGCGCGAGCTACACAAGAGCATGCTTAAAAAGAGAAAAGCCCTGTTTTGAGCAGTTTTCACCAAAATTGCCACCGGATCAATAGTGTCAGGTGACCGGATTCCTGCTCCCTATTTTGACAGACTTAAAATAGTTTTGATGCCTCACATTTTGCTTATTCGTCACTATTTGAGAAACCTGGCTTGATGCGCATTTGGATGAGTAAAAACTGGCTGAGAAATAAAAAAAAACGAGTCATTGATTAGAATCTTCCTAGGTGAAGGGCGAACGTGCACCGAGAGCGCACAGCACGTTGGCGCCGAACGTTTTGCTTCCATGGAAATGCGAGCACCGTGGCCACACGACCACCACGGCGAGTCCTTGCAGTTGTAAATATGCAAGGGTGACAGGTTAATTTTATATAAGCAGTGAAAACTGCTGCTCGCTGTTCAGAATCTACTATATGAAAGGTATCAATTTCAATCGCTATTTTACCTTTTGGCACCATTTAAGTGGGTCTCTACACTTCCTATTTTCACAGTGCCATGCTTAAAAAAAAAGGCCAGTAGGGGTTCACTTTTTTTTTTCTTTAGCAATAATGCGAAAGTCAGTAAAGCAAAAAATTAAACAGGCTTTATTATCATGCGAATCATTTTGTTCATTCGAAACAACGCAATAAATATGCAGCAGCAATTAGAAACCCTTGCCTGTCATATTCTGGAAGTGTATAAAAGGTATCAGAAACAGGCAGAGGGGAAATGCCTGTCGATGGCACCCACGTAAAACAAAAAAGCTAAAACACTTCCGCCTGAAATTCTTCTGCGGTTGACAACATAGAGAACATCTAAAACAGTGTCGCTCGGAACGTCACAGTACAAGATTAGGCGGCACTCGACGGAAGGAAGGGTTGTGCGCGTCAACATCCTTACTGAACATGCAGAAACTGCAAAGAGGCAAACCTTTACATAACGGTTCTCGGAAATCTGGCACGCACTACACAAAAAAACAACCAAAAACAGATCTTCAACAAGCAGGAATAACATGGCGGTTACGTATAAAAATCTTGTTCCGCTGCACTTTGTTAAAGTAGCCAGGAGCCAGGGGCACAACGAACACGAAATATAAGCTGCATGGTGCGGTGTGTAATTCTTGCATATCTATAAAATAAAGACAGAAACAAACAAAACATCTCAAAAAACAATACTGGCACTAGCACTTTGATCACGAACGCACGCACCTCTCATTGCATTGAGGGCAGCATGGAACAAAAAAATCACATCGTGAACCTCCCATGTCCTTCAATCCGACAGTCGGATGCCAGACGCCAGCTCCACCTGTCAAACACTGAATGGGTGACGCTTGAACGCGAGCAGCATTCCTTTACCAGTTTGATTCGCATTAGTGCAGCAAACTGCACTAATGCGAAGCTATTACACTGCATTAAAAAAATGAAAAACAAACAGGAGGATGTACACAATATGTCTATCTGGCTTTAAAAAGTTTCCACATAAAATACTAAATAATATGCTACAACCCAGAAACGGGAGATGCATGCGAACTCGATGAAACGCGGAGCAAAGAACAGTTTTTTCACTAAAACGTGGCACAGGGGCACACACCACAGGACTCGACGTACGAAGCAGTAGCAGTGGGACGATAACTGCCGCTCAGTGCGAGACAGGTGAAGTCTAATCATACAAAAGGAAGGGAACGCGTGGGACATTGCAGAAACGATGGATCGGCAGGCGCGAAGAATTTGAACGTACAACAATCGTAATAAATCTCCATGCACTTGTCTAAGAAACACTAAAAATGAAAACGTGCATGACTCCAATGTGCGCACTGCATCACCTGAACGCTGCACAGGAGTTTTTTCCCCCTCGCAGATTGACATGGCTCACAGAAACAACGAAACGAATGATAGAATGTTGCATGGATGGAGACCGTAGCGTGGATTGTGAAAAAACAGTCCTATGTGTGTGTTTGCATATGGGCCACAAGAGTCTCGTACACAGCACTCGTGTGTGACACTGAAGAAGGCAAGGGGACAAAAAGGAAGCACGAGCCACGCTTGTGACACCGTTGGTGCACGTCCATGTTTTGCGCACAAAGACTCAACGTGTGGCACTCTCGCTGGCACCGCTTGGCGCACGTGCTCCTGCATTTTCGGGCGCTGGTCGGGAAACTGGCAATGGACTTTCACGTGGGCGGCGCACGAGATCTGCGACTGCGGTGGACTCGCAGGGCGCACGACTTGAAAAGCAGTGGCGATCTCCACGCAGGAAACGTGGAAGGATGTGTGTGGGTACACTTTGCTGAAACAAAAGGACTGAGCACTGGAGAGGTCATTTGCCTTTCAGGTCCGCTAGAATCCATGTGTAGAGTTTCTTGAACACAATGTCCACACGCTCGTAATTTACACTGTTGATGCCGTCCTTCCTGTAGCGTAGCTTCCCTTTGTATAGAAGCTTGTACCTGAAAGACAGACGAGGCAATTGATGTCAAAGCACACTCACACGTGATTAGCCACAAGGCAATTTTTTTTCCTGAACACATAGTAACACTACAAGGATCCACTGGTATGAAGATACGAGGGGACTTGGTGAAAGGAAGTTACACAATGAATATCATTAGTTTCAATAGCCGCCACTACGGCACGCCCAGAAACATATGACAAGACCTATAACCTTGAGCTCATGTGAGGGAAGCATGACAACAGCTCACGTATATGCAGACTGAACGTTCTGTATACTAGTACAGTGTAATCTAGATAATCAAGAGTATTTTGATTCAAACTGACATAATTCCAACTGTGCAAAAGGTCCCAGCAGAACTGTATCTACAACACTCGCAAATTGAAGCACGAGAATTGAGGGCAATGTAATGCATCTATCTTAGTTTCCAGAGTCATATCAAAGTGATTTGAGATCAAAAAATACATTAGAGCCAACATTACCTTTAAAGACCAGATCTGCAGAGACATGGCACAGTTAACATGAGCGATCACTCATAGCAACTATCACCAAAAATAAATGATAGTGTTTTTATTTACGAGTACTGTACTTGTGAAAGAAAAAAAAAAAAGACAGCTGCCATGCTGCTTCAAGTGCACGAAAAGGTCTCCGAGTATGACCACGTGCATTTCAAAACAACGCATGGATGAAAACTTAAGTAAAGCAATACACATTTGTCGCAGTCTTGGACAAATGAGTTGGTAAACTGCAATGCCCTTAAATTTCGCATTGCTGGGGGGTTTGACTGTGCAACCAGATGGGCACCAAATGTAACCCTACAAGGATACTCATACGTAACTACACTCGATTCTGGATGTATCTAAGTCTAAGGAGATCGTGAAATAGTTCGATGCATCGAGAATTCAAAATACAAAATTTGCGCATTTAAGTCCTAAATTGAAGCGTTTCATGCCTCTGAAATTGTTACAAGAGCTAACATAACGATTCGCTCACAGTATAATGAAAAACAAGGTGCGAACTGCAAGTTTCCGCACTTTATTTCGCATGAAAATAGTCCGTAAACTTGCCTTGCTTCTTGAAAGCCGTCAAGTTCCAGTCATCCTTATTATCACTTAAGCTTTTCAAATAAGCGAATTTAGCTCCTTCGGCGACAACGTTGATTGACCCAGAATGCTGATGCAAGCTTTCAAGCGCAGCAAAAGGTTGGTTAGCTCCGGCAGCGAAGGCATTGGCACATTCATAACCGCACGGCTACACTTCCGCGACACGGGCAAGGGCAGCCAAAATTTCAGCATTGATGCAGTCAGAAACGGCTATGTCGCATCTGTACCAATGAAGTTGCTCACTGTCCGAGATGGTGCCCGGAAAGGCTGACAAGTCGCAGAATCCACCGAGGCACCATACGCCGCTGTCAGCGGTCATGACGCGCCCGACATCACCTGGCCCGCAAGGAACATTCATAACTATGTTTTACTCGACATTGCTCCAAGCGCCAGTCAATTTTTATCGCTACGTGCGGATCAACGTACAGTTCAACTCCCGACTGAGAATTTATCAAGTACAAGTTAAGAAGCACACAAAACCATAAGGCTCAAAAGGCAACGTCAGGTTCGTCCGAGTTCCCACTGTCCGCATGTTGTGGCGATATCGATGTCATTTGTGGCTTTGTCGCTGGGCCGCTGGAAGGCGCTGCTTTCAGCGGCTTTGATGCAAAAAGATAAAAAAGCGTATATATACTCCGAGATATGCGTTTTAAAGTCGTCGCTTGGTTGCACATTTCGAAGGCCATGCTTTTTGGGCTCGCATGCTATTGTGCGCCAACAAACAAGGAACAAAACACTATGCCCGTGCACTACGACCTGAAAATCGCACATCTAACGTACAGGTGTACTCGCAAGTGCGGCGCAATAAACCAGATTAGCGCGATAGAATAACACCGTATTTTCGTTGCATGCGCGAAAATGGACTGGAACTTCTTAGAAGGCGGCCGAAAATTGATCGATATTTGCTAGAAAAATGTGCACTTTCTGGGCTTCAATGCGACGTACCATTAGATATAGTGGATGTTCCACTGTGCGGGAGTTCTATATACGGGTGCACCGGTCCCGTATTTTTGCATGGGGAATTCAAGGCGATTTTTCAACTGTTCGATATAGCCAGTAATACGATATATCCAAGTTTCATATATCCAGGATCAACTGTGGGGCTCTTTGATTTCCTACTTCTGGCTACCCGCAGGCTGCCAGAATCAGCCAGAGCGCGCTCATTTTTCTCGAGTTGCTCCGTCTCTCCGTCGTGTACATGAAGCTCTTAGAACCTCTGTCCCGACTACTCGATCTTCGATGGTGATAGAAGGCACGTCGTCCATGTCTATTTTATGCCACTCATTTTCTGATGTATGATTCGCCAGCTATCTTGAACCAAAATACTTCTCTTCCCTTGAAATGCACTGGGATAAATTCAACCACACTAAGATTTGCCGACGCCAGGGTAGTACCATTAGGCTTTCCTTAATTATGCCAATCTATGTGTGCTGTGAGTACAATAAATGAGCAAAAAAAAAAAAAAGATTAACAAGACCTCTTTGGGCATGGCTTCAGCGTTTGTGTTGATATAGATAGAGAGCTTCCCAAGGTCACCTTGGCATCCACAAAAACAAGGGTGCTTTCAATAGTTCTTGTAGACCTCCATTCAGGTAAGATAAAAATGTTTACTTACCGTAGAAACCGAAATATAGGTCGTATTTTCAAAAAAAAAAAAAAAAACCTGTGAGAAGTCGACTTTTCTCTTATATACCTGTCACTGGCAAAAAAAAATTCTGACGTCTTGCAAAAATGGGCAGCTGAAGTCGAAAGCCTCCATTGCCATCGTAAGCATCACCAGCAGTGCCATTGGGAAAGGCTAGGCAAGACCTACAGTGTTCTGTTAACGCCATTTGGCAAGGCTTGACAGCACTTTCTTGCCTTCTGGCGTTTACCTACATAATATTAGAATCCATATAAAAAGATATCACCACAGTGCAGCTGGTTGTGTCCCGTATTTACCAAGGTAAAAGTGCGCTGCAATACTGTGCTATACTTTTAATTTTAATTTTTTTTCGCAGATTCAATGTCTGGTGAGTCGACCTATGCGGTATGACCTATATTCCGGTTTTAACGGTAAATGTCCCACCAAGTTATTACCGCGACAACAGCTTCTTGGTCAACAAAATGCAATGTGCTGGTAAAAACATCTCATGGCATCGAAGGGGCTTTTCATGCATGAAACACCAATTTTCTAACACAGCTATGTAAAAAAAATTTATCACCTTTCTGGACTTGGCGTGTCTTTAGCATGCTTCAGCATTGTGTACCTCGCAATGTTGGCAGGATACCTAGAAATCTTTAAGTGATAGTGCTGCAGCCTGCGAGAATGAGCACCACATAAAAATGTCCATGAAAAAAGGCTACCAACACAATACATGCAGGGATACTAGACAACAAATTTTTACGCAGAAGTACACTGGACACCTGAATGCTAAGGGTGTGCAAATAGGTGAAATTTCGTCTCGAATAAAGTTTCAACCGAATAGTGCCAAACGGTGGCCAAAAATATCTCGCATCCAATTGAATATGAAGTATTGTATTGAGAATTGAACGGAAGAACTAGGAATTACATAAAGGATGCTTGTGTCATTAGGCACATAATGGTGAGACTGCTACAAAAGGACTACGAACTGCCATCAAGAAACTTGAGCGGTTCCACCTAACCTGGCTTCAGATTCTCTCACCACGATATTGGAGTTTCCTGCAGTTAAAATAATGCACACACTGGGATACTCGGTAACAGTGATTGGAGAGCATCGTAAAACAATTTCGCCGATATCTGGATAAAGTTCAGCTCCACGTATTTTCCAGTGTTTAAATGAATTGTCTTTTCTGGGCATCAGTGGATCACTGAAGTATGTTTGAACCTCTCGATTACGAAGTCCGTGCTCAATGTCCTGGTTATTTTTCGATGCTAGCAGTTTGACAGTAACAGTCTCTTCCTTGGTCTTCTTTGGTGAAGCCAACACGTGCTGAAATGACACAATCGCCTTTGAAAACCATGGTGTCTGGTGAAAGTTATTATGTAAGGCCTCCTGTAACGAAGCTAGTGTTTCTCTTAGCCACCCGGCCTTGACCAAGTTGCGCCATTGGCCTTTTTCGCGCTTTTGAAATTAGTCCTGTCGAATTATTCGAAATTTCGAATACTGCCTATTGAAAGTCGAACAAAATGATTTGATTAGGCATCGCTCCATTTTAACTCAAGATTTGAATATTCGCACACCTCTACTAAAACTACAAACCTACTAGAATACAGCAGGGAAGAGCCCGGCAACACTTTTTGAGCATGGTCACAAAAAGCTGCCAACAGGTAGTTGAGACTTCGGAGAATACGCGATCCAAATATTGGAGCGCAGCACAAGGCCAGGAATTCTCAATAAATTCTCATTCAGCTAAAAATTGTGTGTTCTCTCAACAAATGACACTACAAGCTCGAAAATTGCTCGTCACAGTCATTTTCAACAGCCGTTGGCCAATTTGAGAATGACTCACTCGGTTGTTACTGGAGCTGTTGCAACTTGTCCACACTTACAAGCTCGATAGCACTGAGAGTACACATACAGTCGAAACCCGCAATAACGAAACCGCCGGGGAAACCGAAAATTTTCGCTTTCGCGAGAATTTCGTAGCCGCGAGTATGAGACAAAAACAGTGATACGGCCAGCAGAACGAAAATTTATTGCCAGAAGTCGGTCAACTTACTTTGCCGACCCTTGCCACACAACAACTTCAAAGCTCTTCCTTCGAACTGGAAAAAGTGGTCCATTGCTACTGAGACGTCCCCCGCTACGCCATCGATGACCAAAGAGAAGGAAGACCACTCAACCCCTTGTCTATCCGGTTCCCTCTTGGCTATGTGTCTCAATCACTTCTCAGATACAGGGATTCGTGCTGGGGCTGGGAAGCAAGAGACGCTATGACCTGTTTCTGTTTACTGATTGATTTAATTTATTACTGATTGCAAACATCGTATACCCGCGTACATCAACCACCACACAAAATTATAACACATGATTTAGGCACTCGCGACGTTCGACACAGGGCAGGCACATAAAGAAAGTAACTGTAACAATACAAGGGTATGCATATAAAAAACACACAACAACAAAAATGATAAAGTTATCAATTAATAAAACCACGCAATGTCTCAACACGCCACCTCCCTTCCCGCAAAGCTAATCTAAATAGGGTGCGTAAAGTTCGTCTCACGAATGGTCCGTGTTGTCAGTCTTCATCGTCTTCGTCGACTTCGTTGTCTCTCTCAGCGATTTCCATCTTAATCTTCTTTCATAACGTCCCGCAATCACTCGCTCCCTCGTTTCCCGTCTCTAACTTTCATTCCTCGTCATATCATCTCATCGACTCTCATTGCTATCTCTTCACACCGTTATCTTCCTTTTCCATTCCGTCTCTCTACCATCTCGAGCTCATCGCATCGTATCGCTCTGACCCTCCTCGTATCGTCTCGTAGTCCTTTTTTGTAGGTCCCGACTCCGCCCTACCGGGGCACCAAACCAATCGCCACTATCGACGCAGCATATTTTCTTGTCAGTCGGAGTGTATCATCTTCAACGGCCGCCCCCGCGGCCTACACCAGTAGAAAACCCTCTCCCAAACAAGGCCGAGCAAGTAACAATGTAAGAACTCAAGCCTCAGAGAGAGAGATGGGCGAGCTGTCCCAAGACACTTTAATTACGGGCAAATAATGGTCCCGATGCTTACAATACTCGAAGAGCCGATGTCCAGACCAAGTCTCAACGTTTCCATGCAGCTCGGTGTCTCCCGCAAAATTCTCCGTAGCCGCCGCTTCTTCGTCATTCAACGTTGCGGGTGGCCATCCGCGCAGAACGCAGTAATGATCCCTGGAGCCACGGAGGCTTACGAAAAGTCAGGTCGGACCGGGCACAGGCGCTGTGGTAGGGTCCCATTCCCCGAACCAACAAAAGGTGCTCCGCTGCTCCCCCATGCCACAAATCTGAAGGGTGCGCGCGGATTATCTCCACCGTACACTGTCACACTGTCTGTAGACGACAAGGCGCTGCCCGGTCCTCGTGTTTGCGCGGGGGAGCCTGGGAGAATAGTAGAAATAATCCTTCCAGGTACTCCGCTCCGGAATGCCCATTCGTGACACCGAAGGTTTTTTTTTCCTTTTTTTTATGCGTGGGTTTAAGAAACGAGCGAAAACATCTTGAAAGGACCAGGGGGGTTCAGTCCGTGTTTGCGGGGACGTCACACTACGTCGTCTCATGTGCGCCGAAGAAGGAGCGAAGGGTGTCCAGCGCATCCAAAAGAACCCGCGGGTTGGATTTCTCCTCGTGCGTCTCTTCTTGGTCCCCGGTGTCAGCTTCGTGCACGCTTTTGATAATGGCCTCGTCGGTCACTTCCTCGTACATGATTACGTCGTCATCGGCGCGAACGAACGCATCAATGGTGAGTTCATCTGGGATGTCGATGTCGATGGCTCGAAGTTCCCCCCCAGGCGTTAGTCAGGGATAGAGGCACTGCACTGCCACCACTCTCGCCGTCAAGTGCGCCTTCGTCCAAATCTTCGTCTGGTGAGGCCGAAGCGCAATCTGTGCGTGATGCTTGCACGATGATGGTGAAGCCCGCATGCTTGAAGCAGTTCTCAATCGGCGACAGGGATGTTGCAACCTATGCGGCAGCCACCATCTCGAAAGACATGCACAAGTTGATGTCAGTGGGACGCTTGTGGCGGAGGTTGGGTAGCAGACGCTGGATTAACCTCTCCCTGTAGGCACACTTGACGCTCCGAATTACGCCTTGGTCGAGCGGCTGCGGAACGGAAGTGCAGTTCGGTGAAAAAAAAAAAAACCAAGCGCACGTTCGTGAGCTCCATCTCGTCGATGTGGTGGGTGCCTCAGTTGTCTAAAAAAAGTGCCACCGACCTGCCCGACTTGCGAGTACCGGCATCGAATGCCTTGACCCAGCTGAAAAAAAGAGCCCGAGATGTCCCACGCCTTGTTTGCGGTGTACTGAACGGTCTGCGAGCGGCGGTTTCCTTTAAAGCAGTAGGGCTTCTCGCTCCGGCCGATGACTAGGAGTGGCCGTTTGTCTGTGCCGTCCATAATGCAGCACAACAAAATGGGAATGCCTTGCTTGCTGTTCTTGCCCTCGTGGCACTTCTGGCCTTCCAAGTCCCAGGGTCTTCAACGAGAGCATCTGGAAGAACAGCCCCGTCTTGTCTGCATTGTATATGTCGCAGGGCTTGTACTAGTCCAGTAGTTCTTTGTTGGTCAGCAGCCACGACGAAGTTGTTACCGGGTCAACGCTTGTGGCTTCTTTGGAAATCGCCTTGGTCACGATGTCATGCTGCGCTTTAAAGCGGCCCAACCAGCCAATGCTCACTCAGAACTGGTCGTGTTTGAGGATGCTGGCAAAGTCCAGTGCCTTCTGCTGTAGAATTTTTCCCGACAGTGGCACTCTGTTCGCACGCTGTTCACAAAACCACGCGAAGACCGCTTTATCAACGTCCGGAAAGGCCGCCGCGGCCATCGTCTTATTCTGCGCACGTGCACCATTATTAAGCGCAGCGAGAATGGCATCTTTGCCCTTCAATATGGACGAAAGCGAGCTGCACGCAATTCCATACTCTTCGGCAATATCCTTTTTCCTGCCCTTTTCAACTTCGGCAATGATGGCAGCCTTATCGTGAAGCGACAGAAACTTCCGCTTTTTGGCTGGCGGGGCATCTTAGCAAGAGCCGATGTGCCGGTAGCCACCCACACCACTTTCACGCAAACAGCCACACACAACACAACTCGCGGCGCTCACGTGTGTGAGGCTACAAAAGTGACGAAATGACAGAAGCAATGCAGGATGGGATTGTGTCGCGCCCTAATAGTGTCGCTGCCAGGCTGCTTAACATGATGATGATATTGTAGCCTTTCTTTTTCCCGCGATCAACGGAGAATCTGCACTTCCGGCGTCAAGCTTTTTTCAGGCGCCATTGTAACTTCTTAACGATTTTGCCACCAGTTCCATCCAGTCTTCTTTTGGTCGTTTTGATTGATTCCAACTGTTGGTGTTGCTTTGGCCTGTTGAGCTCGTCCGACGGCGTCATCTGCACTCTAGCATGATCATTTGCCATCGCCTGCTGCAGTGTGGCCAGGCATGTTGCCGGACACAGACCCCATCGCCGATTTAATTAAACAAAAATGACGGTACCCACGCTAGCGCTGCAAAAGCAGACATTTACAAATTTTTAGTGGGCATAACACGCATACCAGCATATTTTCGACAGTTAACCTTTGGCGGGAGAGTAAAATAAGGCCAGCATCGTGGTAGAAAATTTGTTACTGCGGGATCGCTGTCCAAAAACATTTCGTTGCCACGAGATACATAATACATGAGCTTCGCTGGGGATCCGGAAATTTTTCATTACCTTAAAGATTTCATACTCGCGGGGTACTGTACTCAAAAAAGAAAAAGAGAGAAGTGCTCATGGTCACGAGGCACGCGTAACATTTTCTTCCCCTTTTTGTCCCTCCCTGATTTAGCATTGAGCGCTTTCGTCGGGATGAAAGAAAAGAGAATGCAATTGCGAAGTGCGACAAATTTAACTCCACTCATACTGCACGGATTTTAAAAACTTTTTGCAGGGTTGAATTCGTGAGGCAATAAGCTTCTTTCGTGAAATCATTTCATGGCTACCTGTACAGGTGTTGCAGGGCTTTGTTTTTAGCAGAGTCACATGGTCACATGGTTGAATTGGCTTTCGACGCCCCTCTCATTATGAAAGCGTTCAGTTGAGTGGGAGAACTTTCACACTGTTCATTTCTCAGTTTTTAGCTCACTAATAAGGGTTAACAACCCACTCACCTATACGACATGTCGTCATCTTCACCTCCCCAGCCCCAGTACTCGTTCGAGAAGCCATTGACGAGCTGCATGTGCTCCTTCTTGAGGGCACTGACGCCACCGAATATCAGGGCATAAGGAAGCCTGCAAGAGTGACAACGAAGAAGGAAAAAATTGGCTGTTACACGACAAAAAAAAAACGGCTGTGCAGAAAATTCTCCAGCAAAAAATAAATAAATAAAAAACAAAGGAGTTTATACCATATGTATTCAATCTGCTGGTTCAGCACGCCTTTGATGTTGTTAAATGTAAATTGGAGAAATACTGCGATTCGGAGAAATGAAAATTATTATATTAATTGTTGGTGTTTTATGTCCCAAAGCCATCATATGATTATTAGAGACACCGTTAGGAAGGGCTCCGAAAATTCTGTTAGCCCAGGGTTCTTTAACGTGCATCTTAATCGAAGTACATGAGCCTAAAGCATTTTAGCCTCCATGGAAAATGGTGTTTTACTGCCGAACCACAGGCCGCGGAATCGAATCATGGCTGTGACGGCTGCATTTTCAGTGGACGCAGCCACGATTCGATACCGGGGCCTGTGGGTGAGCAGTAAAAAAACCATGAGTCGACTTGCCATGGGCCGGCATGGCAAGTCGACTTTGAACAACAATGATATATACACACTGCCACAATCATTCTTTCTTGACTTTCGCTACGATTTCTGTACGAGTCTTTCTCAAACATGAATTCTGGCACAAGGAAGAATTTCATATCATACACAAGTTGCCAGCGGAGTTTTGATGCTCGTTTTTTTCTCACCGACAATGTTTTCTTGTATAAAAGACTTAGGCTTGTGCCTAATATTGAATAATTTGAATACTCAACTATTCGTACGAATATTCGAATGTTTAGAATATTCGAACGAATAGTTGAGTATTCAAATTCGCTTTGATTTGAATTTAAATTATCGAATATTTTCAAAGTATTCATAATGAACGAATAAATGTTAATTATTCTGCATGTCACTGCCTGTAAAGGTGGTTTCACTGCCATGTAGGAGGGCTAAACCGTGAAAGCACTTATGCAAGAGATAATTTGCTTTGCCGCAAAGACCCCCTTCAAATTTGAAGGGGCCCTGCAACACTTACGGAACATATAAAACGCTGCCGATCGGTAGTCGAGGCTACCGAAAACACGCGAGACAAATATAGCGCAGCACGCGGCCTGTTATTCACAATAAATTTTCAAGGCTAAAAATTGCTTTCTTTCCTCGGCAAATGACACTACAAGCTCAGAGATCACTTGTCACAGCCAAGAAGGAATATACGGCTCTGGTCACAGCCATTAGCTGATTTGAGCATGGTGCGCTCGTCGTTACCGGAACCACTGCGGGAGGTCGCCGCTAGTCCCCAAGTACGTGCGCGATTGCACTGAAAAGCCTTGTATTCAAAGAAAAAAGACGTGCTCAAGGTCGCAAGGTGCATGTGACAATTTTTATTTTTGCCGTGCCATTCCTTCCCGCTTACTTCCAGCTATTTCAATGGGACGAGAAGAAGAGAGAATGCAATTGCGTGCGACAAATTTTTGGGACTCCGCTCGTACTAGACTGATTCTAGAAACTTTGCGGCGGTAAATTTGTGAGGCAACAAGCACATTTACTGGCTCTATGGCTACTTGAAAAAGTGTTGCAGTGCCCCTTTGAAAGAACATGCTACCCTCAAATCAATTCATTTTATTAAGCTTGTTATCACGGCATATACAATCCAACTATAACAAATTTTCAAATGTTAAGCATCTTATCACTCGCACCCTACCGAAACTACCACTCAAGGTTGTTTCGACTTTTTTTTAATGAAAAAAAAAAAATGGAATTTGCATAGAGCCCTTATTTTAATTCAAACGGAATATTGTGCAGTTTAGTTTGGTCACAACAAATATTTCTTTTTTTTTTTTTATAAAGCATACATATCATTCCAATTTCTCAAAATCACTATTCACTTCAAATTTGCTTCAAACCTAAAATTTACTATTCGCACAAGCCTAATAAAAGTATTATGGCATATGGCAGTGTACACCAGGTTAAACAACAAACACGCGCAAAAAGGGACTTCACAATCGCTGTGGCATGCCTTCGCGCGAGTGTTCATTTTTTAACTGTTATGCCAACAAACATGCTATGCCTTCAAAAAATTTGCAGGGAAAATGCTGACTGTTTTTACTCTTCTCGTACAGTTCCTTTTATCAAAAATATGTATGAAATTGTTTGAGGCATAACTTAATAATAATTGCAAATAATTACTATCCTATAATACATAAGTCACGATACATTCTTTATAACATGTCAAATCCACATTAACTGCTTATGACAACTGTAGTAGCTTTTCTGAGGTATTAAATTCAGTGTACCAAATATGATACAGTGGGCATTACAGGTAAAAAGTTCAGCTGCGCTTGACCTCGTGCTCTTATCTCATAGCAGGTTGCTCTTTCCTCTCACATGTTTGACAAAGGAGAGGGTTGCCCTTCCTTTTGACACAAGGACTGATGCTTACATGGTGTGCAATGTGTAACGTGATCTTGCTCTGGGCTATGCAGCCAGTGTCCGTCCCATCGACTGGGCAATTAAGAGGCCCTGGAACACTTTTCCAAGTGACCATTGAATGGCTGCACTAAAGACATTTACTGCCTCGTGAATCAAGGGGGCAGACTGGTCTTAGACATTTTTTGGTTATTTCTTCAGTGATCTTGATCAAACTGCACAGGACTATGCAGTTTTTCTGCTGATAGTTATAGCGCGAGAACAGAACGAACACACAGAGACAAGAAGGACGCGCGTGCTCGTGTCCTTGTCTCGGTGTGTGTTCTGTTCTCGCGCTATAACTATCATCATGTCATACCAACTAGCCCAAGGTGCCACACTTCTAAGTAACATTTTTCTCCTGATGTCAAATATTCAATTAGTTTTCCTATAGCTCATCTTCTTCTTGAAATAGCTTAAGTTCATCCCGTATTGTTTAGGGCCACAACAGAAAAAAGTACTTAATTAAAAGCAACATTTAAGATATGCAACATGGACTATAGATTGAAAGTATGCAAGAAATGTTTTTTTTTTTGTTTTTAGGCCTTTCTTGGTTATTTTGCAGCAAAATGAACTATCCATTTTCAAAAGCAGTTGAATTATGTTACAATTCTGATAAGTAATTAATTAAAAAGACTCATGTTCTAAATTCTGCTCCCATACTTGCATTCTACACACATACAGGTTTGCATTGCAAAAAGTTGTACCTTCCCTTGCTGCAGAGATATTGAGGCTTCAAAATCGAACAGTCGTAAATTTACTTTTTCTGAGAAAAAATGCGAAAACTGAAAACACAGCTTCTTTAAAAAGCAACAATCATGGTGTGCATATTTTTCAATCCTCATAAAGGTGCTCATAATTTCGTAGCAGAGCTAACACAGGTGCCGGCAAATTATAAAGAAGCCTCAAAGCCGGTTTGCCATTTTTTTGCAGGTTCTGTATGTTAGCAGCACCAAGAATCTGGACAGTTATAATGACATTACAAAAAAATTACCACTTCCTGGTGTGTGAAAATTTGCAGAGATAAAAAAAGTACTTGCAGAAACCAGATATGTGAACTTTTAAAAATGAATTTTTTTGGCACGTTTTGGTCCCGAAGACCAGTCTGCCCCCTTGACTGACACTAAATTTTAGAATTCATAAAGTACAAGCAGAGTTACTTCTCTGCTTTTCGTGGGTATAAGTTTTATTAAAATTAAACGCTTGTTTGTATGAAGTGCTAAGCATGGTCAGGGGCTCTATAAGTTGGTCCTTCGTATCCACAGTGAACGAAACGCTTATTTGCACAAGTTATGCAGAGTTCAGGCAAAAATAGCAACACTTGATTTCAGTATTCAGATGCGAGTGGCAATACAACTTTTCACCTCACCTGTACTTCATGGTGTCTATGGCCACCGACATGTGGCGAGGCTGCTCCGGGCAAGTGTACAGATTCCTGTCATCCTCGGGTATGAGGTCCACGTCGTGGAAGATGAAGCACTGGTAGTCGTACAATGCCAGTGCCTCCAGGTAGCCCACGTTGAATAGCTTGGCGCGGTTGAACTTCCCCTGGCCAGCCTGAAATGAGAGACAAACATCCATATTTTTTCACAAATTATTCATAATTGGAGGGTTTTCAGGATCGGAAGTTTTGTCTCACAAGCTAGGTTTCTGCCTTAAGGGTAGATTTTTTACTACTACTGAAATTTTGCACCGTGATGGCAATGTATGCTCACTGAAAGGTGCTGCCACCTCCAACGTCTTGGAAGCATTTGAAACGATTATGCTGCCTCCTTGAGGAGATAAACATAACTTACTTCTAGCTTGAGCGCATGGCACGGTATGTGGCAAAGCCAATAGGCAATGCCCTTTCGTAGTTTTGGTTTCGCCACGCGATCGCTACGGAGGCCAAAACTTCATTTTTACCTTTATTGTCACTTCCTCACAGCAGCGGCGGAAATTAATTTTCTTATTTATCGGCACTGCTGTTCGCATATTGATCACGAACACTTGCAATGCTTTCTCATTCTTCTTGATTACCGAGCTTACTCTGCTCAATCTAGCCACAAGCAGAGAAGATGCCGTGTGTGTGCCAATTACGGTGTACAAATAAGTTAGGTGCTGACACTGGTTGGTTTGCTTAAGGAGGGTGCGGCCACATCATGCCCACGATGACCTTGAGCCATGAGTAGTTTTTGACGCATGAGTTGAGATTGCACTACTGTATGTGGGGGGCCAAGGTCCGCAGTGCTCATTCTGAAATTTGTGCGCAAAGGAAGATCTTCGGGAAAGCTTTGTCATTCTGCGATTTAAAAACATGTAACTCCCTGCCCCTGAGCCCTGTCACTGCATTTGTTTCGCTGATTCGTAGTTTGTGATTCAGTGCACTTGTGTTACACGTGCACAGGGCGGGCCTGTGAGATGGCACCAGCGTCAGAACGGCAGCACATCCATCTTGGTGGTCTGCATGTAGGCACTCAACCGCATTCTATCTGCACCCTCTGCAGCATCACGCACACAGCCTCTCTTCGCCGCTCATCGTTTCAAGAGAACCAGTAAAGTGCTACACAAGAGAACAACTGCGCTACCACAGAACATCTGTGCCACCACGAACCACCGAGATGGGGGCAGAGGCCACTGGCGCACCAAGCGGATGATGACACTTGAAACCCTCCTATACCTCGATGCTGCATATGATGCAGAGTACACGTCAGCAGCCTTGTTGCTGGCCATGTTTTGAAAAGTCTAAAACAAGCCTTTTACACATGCTGTGTCGCTTTCCAAGGCTCCGTGTGAACCAAAGCGATGGGAAATTTCAAGAGCAGACATAGTCTTGGAGCCTACTGACCATGTGTGTGTGAAGCATTTTCTGGAAAAGCGATCTCTGCAATATATCCTGCAGAATACTAGGAAAACGTCCTGTTGCATACCAGAAAAAAACCTACGCCCTTTACGGATGCTGTGCCTAGGATTTTCCGGGCTGCCTAACATACCAGACTGTGCAGCAAAAAACCAAGAAACCTGTTCCAGAAATGGCAGGCTGCTTTTTATCGTGCATTATAGTATATACTAGTACCACATGATATAGTTTGCACCGTGTCACATAGCTTTGTACCAGAAAAAAAGCATACGTTCAGCCCTTGTTTCAGCAAATAGCATGCCCAACTAGACCTGCTTATTGTGGAGAATTATTTTCTATCATAATTCCTTTTTCTTACCTAGAAATGACAAAAAAGGATAAAAAATATACGTATTCGTGGACAATAGCTGTACAAAATATACTTCTTTGGGCAGTGCACTTGCTTCTGATAAGCACTTCATCAAGTTGAAGTCCATGTGGCTCATTAAAAAGGCAAAGTATGGTCCATGGGATCGGCCAGACAGTCTCGACGTGGGGGCGATCTGTGTCAACCCAAGGTTGTTATAGGACCCAATGAAGTTCTTCACACAAATACCATGTAGCTGCCAATGCAAGAGACCGAAATAAAGCTATTTGGGAGATGCTACCAGCAAGACTAGTAAGGATCAAAACTAGTAGGGGTCAAGTGTCGATTGAATATTTATTAACAGATAGCGTGCGAGTTTCGCGATACATTGGTTGAAAGTTTTGCGACAAACTTTTTTTTTATCATACAATTTTCTAAGCAACCAGAATGCAACAGCGATATGCGTGTGCACGCACAAACACACTATCACGTTCTTAAGCACTAGCATGCCTTAAAGGGACCAACAACTGGCCTGAATGGGTGATTAGATTTCGGTGGAAAAGAAAAGTGCATGAATTATGGTGACAGGTGAAAGCATACTTTTTGCGATCTGAGTAGGACTTATATTTTTAAATCGCGTTCAAAAGTAACCAAAACTGGCATGTCGCGCCCCTAGCGCTAAAGCCATGAAACAATTATGAAGTCCTAATAACTTTGCTGTGATTATTTAAAGCGCACCAGAATAAGAGCTTAAATTTTGAATATGTATGTTATTGATCATTTTTGTTTGTTTCTATGTGGCTTACAAGGTAAAAGAAGTACATCATCAAAAGTGGCACTGCTTTCATGACCTCTGCAGGGAAACGGGTGCAGTTGCACATGCACACGGCCGTGCGGTGTTTCCACAGTAGCTCGATTCCTGTCGATTCTGACGTGTTCAAGAATTTGAATGAGATCACTGCGGCTCGCGAAATGCCATCAGCCTACTACTCTGGAAAAAATTGCTTCATGCACGCTGCTGGTGGTAGTAATGGTGGCAATCTGTTGTATTCATCACTACCGCTGTCGTCTGTCGAAACATGGCGCTCTGGCGTTACTTGATAGGGGCGCGAGTTTTACGCATGCATGCGAACCAAAATTCCTTCCTCTAAATCGCTCAAGTTGTCCAGCGATGACATATCGAAGCCGTCCAGCTACGGCCGCACGTCAAATACTATGCATGAATTGCGGATCACTTGTAAAGCCGTGGGTTTTGTTTTCGAAGACATGCCTTCGCTCGACTTGGCTAAAGTCGAAAGAACGACCTGTGCACAACCAAAAGTACTTGCATAAGAAGCCCCTGGAAATGCTGTCGCTCTTGTAAAATAATTTAGCACGCTATAAAGCAGTGGTGGCCACACTGCAGGCTTGACTAACACAACATTACATGTTTGTACTTAGGTCTTCACTTTTCAACACTGCTGGCGTTACGCTGGGGTATAATCGCTATCGCGATCACATGCACTGTTTGCAGCATGTCTCCTTAAAGGAACACTAAAGTCAAATGACAATTTACGTCGGAGTGAAAGCTCAATGTATGACAACACCTAAAACGACAATATTATCAACAACAGTGCCCTACTTACCGAGAAATTAAGGTAAATGCAGAAGAACAGAAGCGCCGCAGTAGGACATTTTCAAAATGATCCCGGTGACATCAGACGCACCGCCTACAATTATTCACTAGTAATCGATCTGACTGCACTAAATAAAAGAACTTTCCGTGCATCAAGAGACTAAATAAAATGCTACTTGTTCTTTTCTGTTTGATTCATGGAAAAAAGAACCGCCAGATGTTACTATGGAGAGTTGCGTGAGCGGTTCAAAAATTCAACTTTCGCATGGTTACACGAAACAGGTGGTGCCATTTAGCGGGGTGCAGTTAAAACAAAAGTGTCTGCGATCTCGGAGCTAATGAAGGGAAATTGATTAATGGCCATTTTTGCTGCTGTGTCTCCCCCAGCTTTCAGTCTGCTGCTACTAGCGCAATAAAGCCAGGCAACATTGTGCACGGCAACAGTGACGCGAGACTGACCGGTCGGTCCGCTTCTTTAGGCGGGTAATTTGAAGAGCGCTAACCTGATGCGGACCACTAAACGCGATTTTATTTCAAAATAAGCTCTTCCTTGGCACAAAAGTAACACTACAAGGTTTCTGGACCACCAATTCTGCAATCAACGTCGACTTAATAGTTGACTTTAGTTTTCCTTTTGAGACTGCATAATTGCCGCAAATCAGAATATCTGATTATAAATATTCTACGGTGTTTTCCGCTTCACCATTCCGTGATTACAAGGTCTAACCGGTAAGCTTTCCGCTGCACTCAAGAAAACATGTACCTTAAATATCGGTTCTGGGTCCCTTTAATTCTCTCTTTGGTGGAGACTGGATTGCAAGATAAGCTAAGCAGCAAACACCCTCGAGCTGCTATCTTTATTGCGACTACCTCAAATTTTCACTCACAACTAATGCTGCTTTCTCATTCGTAACCAAACATGCCGACACTGACAACAACGGCGTCAATGAAATTTCAACGAAACGAGCTCTTTAACGTTGTTGCGTCAAAAGGAGACCACTCTCCAGACCAATGTTTGCTGCTGTCTCAGCATTTATATCACCAAAATTGTGTTGGGAAATAAGCTGCATATACAATTAGAAAATCAAATTTCGTCTGTGCAAAATTACTGTGTATTCATTCCTTGACATCCATGTACTATGTATACTGAGCGTAATAAACAGACGAGGCTCTGCAGCAATAACCTACAACACGCAAATCCGCACCTTTGCACAGTGAGGAGCCCACAATCTGCTAGCGCCATCTGCCGCAGCCAAAAGGAAACAGCCTTGGCGGCGAACAATCTGAACGTAGCAGCGGCCGCAGAGTCATCACCTTAAATATTCTTACACCATGCTGACAGAGATAAGGCACTGTGTGTAGACCCGCATTTCAAGGAATGTCATGCTTTGAATTGCTATTGAACATTTGACAGATCTGAGCGATGCTGACAGCAAAATACTACACCCCACCTTTTTAAAATATTTTTTTCCTGACTTTATAGAGATTTTGTACATTCCAAATCAGCTATAAAGTAGTATGGCCACCAGTTGAAATTTTAAAAAATTTACCCTCAGAGGTGAAATTCTGGGCAGTTATATGCAGAAACTGCAATATTATCACAAGTTAAGCAGTTGTGAAAGACAAGTAGTTTTACAGTGATCTCAGGTTTTTTAAATGTGAAACATATCTTTGCGTACTGCAAGCACTGCACATATGTCGTCAAACACTTTCCGCCAAACAGTGGCACGTACCCGCAGGCGGGTATGTGGTACTAGTATGCGGGCACGTGCCAAGGTGATTGACACTTCATATGTGCCAAGTAATGGGGAGAACATGCATCGGTAATTTTAACACATGAGCATTAAGAAAAAACTGACATCAGCTGCGTTCACCCAATGGATGTAAATGAAAAATGTCAGGGTCCCAGCACGAATTGAACCCCAGCATTCTGCATGGCAAACAAGTATACTATCACAGAGCCACATCAACCAGGTCTTTGAACTGCTTTTCAAATACACCGTAATGTTCGTGAAGCATCAACTGGTCATGCAGTGATGGGTAACCAACTTTATAAACATTACATGTAAATCCAATCCTACGATACAACCATGAAGTCAAGTTAAGATAAAGTAGTGTTAAGTGCAATCAACTCAAAGCAATTGATGGTTATATCAACTAAGGAACAGCATGAACAGATGTTGGCTTTTTAATTTAAGACCGTTAAAAAAAAACCTGTACATCTCCACTAAGTGAATGATGAGTGAGTGAAGCTATAGGTCCTCAGGTCTATAATGTCTATGTTGAAGTCGCCGACTAGTATTAAGGACGAACAAATAAACAAATAGACGAACAGACAGGTGCACATATGTGCAAACGGGACGCATGGATGTACGGACGCGCGTTTAGACGAATGCATGGACAGACGGACAGTGCGGGTGATCATGTATTGTGTTGTCCTAAACCGTATTTACTCGCATAATTCTCGCAGTTTTCTAGGCAGAAAATCAATGCAAATTTGCGGGGTACGAGAATTCCATGGGGAAAAATTTCCACGAAAACGTACAGAGGAAAAAAGTAAACAAAGTGGCCGCAAATCGGGATTTTCACTTCAACTAACAGCAAGCTTTGATAAGAACTAATTAAAACTTATCTCAACAATAATTTAAAACTTATCTCAACAATAAAAGCACAGGTTCAACACAAGTCAAGATTTCTTAGAGACACAAGAAGTGCAAGCAAATAGTCTAGAATTAGAATACCATGCGCAAAGCTTGCGGACGTTGCAGGCATTGCGTTAACGTTTGATGCTCAACAGGAGCCGACGAAAGGTAAGCGTAAGACGTCAGTATTGCACTGATGGTCATTTACCAGAATCGTCTGCAGTTTCCTTCTGAAAGAATAAAGTTTACCATCAATCCCAGTTCTAGACACACGGCAGGCCCGACGCGTCTTGGTGGCTTTCAGCTGCCGTCACCAGAAGCGAACACAAAACTCGTAGACTCCAAAGGGCTTACCGGTGGCTCTGTTGCCATTTTTCAATGCATGATCTATCACTTTCAACTTGAAAGCAGCCGTGTAGCTTCAGTATCGCCCCATAACGTGACCAGATTACCGACCCAACATACAAAACACGCCGCAACGCACACTTGCTACTTTGGCTTGGCGTAGATTGAATTGAATCTCCATGCAATATACGCTCGATTCTTAATAGATGGTGCCAGATGGTGCGTGCTATCATCATCAGTGGCTGGAACGAGCAAACAACATTATTGGGGCAGTTTTCGGGGGTGTGATAATTACTCGAGGAAAAAAGAAATCGTACTTTTGTTGGGCGATGAGGGGGGTGCGATAATTATGCCAGTGCGAAGATTATACGAGTAAGTACGGTAACTGATTACACAAAGACTGTTGTTTAAACATTTGTTTTTTGTTGTACAGGTGTTCAGTTTCGGTTCGAAGTTTTGTGGTGCTAGCTCCGCCAAAAGGAGCTTTGTTCCTAAAAGCTGGCATTGGCAGTGTTGACCCAATGAACGCATAGAATACCTAAAAATCATGGTCCCAGCAGGAATAGAACCCCAGCATTCTGCGTGGCAATCATGTATTCTAAGACAGAGTCATGCCAGGTCTTGGGACTGCTTTCCACATAGATCGTAATGTTCGTAAAATATCAATTGTAGCTGCAGTGCTGGCTATCCAATCTTATAAACCGTAAATATGTACTCCTATTAGAGCCATCATGTTAGGTTAATGACAATTGTAGTGAAGTGCCATCCACTCAAGCTCATTTATCTAGCAGTGTCCAGGGCCCTCACAATCCTCTCTGGCATAAGCCCTACATATCAGCTCACTGCTTCTGGTGTTGATAATACCCATTGGCATCATTACACAACAATAAACATGCCAATGTTTAACATAGGTCTGTGTGTACATTTGTACATATGTTTAGTGTCATTTCATAACATTTCGCTAAAAAAATTGCAACACAGTCACCTTCCCTCCACATGCTTCGCATAACGTCGATTCCCAGGGTACGTGGGAAATACCAAATTTTCTTCAGTAAGCACCCTACTATGCGCGCAGAACATTTCATTAGTATTTGCACCTGGCATTGACATGTCTTTACCGAGTTATTTCGTGTCCAAATTCATTATGAAGCCCACGAAGTTCTTCGATAGACAAGAAAAAGTCGCCCTTTCTGGCTTCAGAATGGAAACTGCATGCAAGACAAGAGTGACAATTTCGCAGTCATATAGTACTGAAGGGACACTAAAGAGCAAAACCATTTTTTGCGTGTTAGTAAAATACAATTTCTCGATTCTGATAACATCACTTTTACCGCGACATGGCGGTTGGTAAGCGAGAAAACACGTACCTGGAAATCGATGTTATGCGAAGCATGCAGAGGGAAGGTGACCGTTTTGCAATTTTTTATTGTGTAACACGTCATGAAATGATGCTAAATATATGTATAGATGTTGCCCGTACAGACATATGTTGAAGAGTTGCAGATGTTTATATAACCAAGTATTCGCACTTGTACAACAATACCAACTGGAACATACGTATTAGCAACACCAGAAGCTGATATGAAGCGCTGATGCTCGGCACATAAACACTGAATACTGCCACATAGATCAACTTCAGTGCATGGCAAATAACCACAATTGGCATTAACCCGACGTGACGGATGTATAAAGTGAGCACATGTGTAATGTTTACAAAATTGGGTAGGCAGCATGGCAACCACTATTGGGGTTTCACAAAGCTTAACTTCTACTTGAAAAGTAGTTTCGAGACCTGGCGTAGCTCTGTGGTAAAGTGCTTAATTGCCATGCAAAGTGCTTGGGTTCGATTCCAGCTGGGACCCAGCCGACATTTATTCTTTGCATTCGTCGGGTTGACGCTACCGATTTCGGTTATTTTTCTTAACGCTCGCACGTTAAAATTGCCCATGAGTGCTCTCATCGTTCCTGGGTAGATACTAAGTGTCAATCACCTGTGGCACATACCCTCTTACTGGCAGCACATACCCGCCCGTGGGTATGTGCCACTGTCTGGCGGGACGTGTTTGACGACATACGTGACGGGATTGTGACATTATTGAGGTCTTGAGCAGCACATCATATTCGTCAAACCATCTTACCCTTCCATGCTAATGTTGGTTCACGCCGAGTTAACGGGGTGACCATGACAGCATTCAAACGTGAGCGGCTAGATAGATAGATAGATAGATGGATACGCTCAAAGTAACCGAAGTTCGCTAAGAAATGCTTCGCATTTAAAAATGCAAGTGAAGATGCCACCTTGAGAGTCCCTAAACCAAACACCGTGCCATCATAATATTTAAGGCGTCTACTGGGTCCTACATAGCTTCTAATCAATAAAGTTGAAGTAAATTGTCACCCCTGGGTGCCATAGACCTAGCATACGAAGGTTAGAATAATTTGATTGAGCCGATGTCGCGAAAATAAAAACATTTTGAATTGTATGTCACATGAAGATTTCAGTGTGAAATTTGAAAATGAAACTTCAAGGTTGTTGTTTTTTTCGCTAATAATGAACTCATTACAGTAAAACTTATGACAGAGTTCTCGGAGTGCAATATATCAATCTAAACCAAGTCACTGTTTCTCTTCAGTGTCCCTTCTTTGATGACATTCTATAAACCGTAAAAATAAAATGGAAAAAGGAAATGAAATATTAGCCAAGGCTGGGGCTTCTTTCGTACTTACATCATCTGTCTGAAAAGGAAAGAGCAGTAGAGCGAACTTATAGAAGAACCACTTGATTAAGAACCTGCTGGATGAAATACATTCTCAGAAATAAAGTTTTCGTGTAACCAAATAAACCTGTGGAATCTCCTAAACGAAGTTTATTAAACATGTTCCTTGCCTATATATATACATATATATATTGTGGGAGTTGATAATTTTCAATTTTTATGTTTTTATGTACCAAAACAAAGATACGATTGTAAGGCACACTGAAGTGATTACGTGATACAGATCAATTTCTGCTACAGTCAGCATCAAAAGTTTAAAGAGTTTAAATATTTTCACTGCTTTGTCAGGCAGCCTTGTATTTGGATTTTCTACTCGTTCGAAAACACCTAAGCAGGATATACTGTGGAGTTTGACTGCAGAATAGTCACGAAATGCTGAGAAATTTTAAGTTTTCTTCAACATGGTGGCCTCAATTTTCTATGCTGTTTGTACATGGGCATGCTAAACTTTATCTTCGCCCTCATATGGCCACTGTGGCTCGGCATGGAACCCACAACTACCAGTACGGAAGTGAAATACCTCACCTGCTAGGCTGCCTATCTGCAAGCATTGTAATTAACGAAACGGGTGCAGCGTATATCAGTGTACAGTATGCATAAGTTACAGTATCGAAGTTTTCACAAGCGTGCTTGCACGAGGGTTTACCTGCTCAATTACGAAGATGGTATAATCTATTTGCTGCCGGGGCAGCATTTGGTGCATGTTGTAGAGGAAGACCCTGAGGTGATCCTCACGGTCACGGTAAGGAACCAAGATGGCCACTCTATGCCTAGCCGTGCAGTCCGTGGGCTTGTACCGTCCGCCAGGCAGTATGTGCGGGAACTCCTTCTCCATCGTCTCAAACGAGGGAGCATCCTTGAGCACTTTTAATCGACCAACTGCATACATGGGAAGAAAGAAAAAAAAAAAGGATACTTGTGAGTTAGTGTGTTCAGTATTGAAACAGCATATATGTACATAAGGAAAGCAGCCCAAAAACAACTTTTTTTCGAAGCTAAAGTGGATGCCTTTGAGCAAGCGCCACAGTCGCACAAATACCTATGAGAAGAATATCGGAATACACATTTCTATCGTTTAGCTTGTTGAAGAGTCGTGACTGCCAAAACAACGTGACCGTGCAGTGCCCTTGTCGTGGGTGCGATGTCATGGTGCTACATGCTGGGCGTTTTCACCATCAAATTTCAATGTTTTATTCCAGATTTTTAAAATATTTTAAATAATTTTCCCCCTCACCTTTGTGGTGCAGACAGCCGCACTTTGCAAAGTACATTTTTCTTGTTTGATGTTCCCATTTTTTTGCTCCCATTTCACTTTCAGCATAAATTTTATTTACCAAATAACCAACGGGATAACTTCAGGTTTGCGGTAAATTTAGCGAGACTGCCTGAGCCCTATTCAACATTACGCATGGTGGCTGGAATTGCCTACTGCCTTAAGTAGTGGAATTCAGTGATATTGTGACTAAATGGTCTTTACGAATGGTAATGGGCGTCAGTTCGGTTATGACAAACACGGCAAGCAACTCCTCATGCCAGATTATTACTTCAATGACACTGACCAAAGTCTCATCTACTAGACCAATATGTGCAGGAGACCATCGAATTTGCTCACATTATTAAACAGCTATTTGTGAAAAAAGTCATACTTTTTCTGCCTCTTGTTCCTTGTCCTATGATATGCGACTAGCAATAGTGAACACTGCTCTCAACTTAGGCTGAAGAATGTGACTGTCGCAAACAGCTCACAATATTAAAAAGTGTGCATCTATGTATATACCAGTATGCTGCATCATTGCAGTCATGGCAACACTGGCCGATTACCTAACACACCCTGAACATTGCTAAGGTGCTCCCCTCCAGCTGCGACAGCAGTTGAGACAAGGAGCTCTGAATTCGCATACTCTCACCAGGCTCTTCAACATGTGCCTGAATTGCAATGACACAAGGTTCTTCATATTTGCCCCTATTTAAATGGGGCTGCCATGGTCTTACAAGGAGCGAGCAGTTTTCTTTTAGGATGGCAGGCTGTCACAGGTGGTTGGCAAATTACAGTAGGTAGTGTTGTACATGTAAAAGATTTAGTGCTCCAAGAAGCTACCTGAAGCAGCTATGGAGATTAATTGTAAGAGGAGAAGGACAGGCATTGTATCTGTGTGGTTCCTAAACACCTTACGAAAACCTTATGAGCTGCATGAACACTCACCTAAGTGAGGTGGCACAAGTGGACAGAGCTCCAAGGCAGGCATAGTGCTGGTGTTATCAAGACGTGGGGAAGTGGGAAAGATCTTATCGAAGTGCGATTTGTTCACGGAATATGGACTGGCAGACTCTGGGAGCTGTGCGCCACCAGGAACTGGCCGGAAAATCCAAGAAAGTCCCGGTGAAACTACCTGCACAAGTTGGGTTGGAGAAAGGTCGTAAGGAGGGGCAAGAGGGCCAGAAAGCACCGGTATGAGAAATTAATGCTGGTTAAAATTGCAGAGAAACACTCCAATTGTGAGAATACATCAGACCGCACGATGTATGTGGCAGGATTCCAAGTTAGAGCTTCATAAAGGCACACGGAAATGGAAGCAGCAGCCTTTCGCACATTTCCTTAGTTCCTATTTATATGCCAGCAGCTGAGCCACTATGCTTGGCTAGCACTGATGTTTTTATTCATTTCCTAAGCTGCTGCTCTCATCTGACAGCATTGCAGGAGGGCAATATAAAAAGTACAACATATAAAAAATTCAAGAACAATAAAATATCTAACAAATGTAGGGAAAGAGGTTTTAGTAAATAGGACACAGCAAATAGTGGTTACAAAAATACAATGAACTTTCATACATTTATCGCACTATTCAAGTGAAACTGCATAATGATGAACATCCTTTATAAAATAAAACATTAATGTCATATTCCTTGAAAAATATTCATACTAAAGAAATCAACAATAACAACAAATTAGCCTGTAGGTGTTTTCTTTCCATGTTGAAGGGAGTCAACCAACAAACATATGTGGGAGATGAGAGTAGCCTTGTGGCATTTAATTGGCTGAATGTATGCTGAATGCACGGGACGATGTTACCTATTTGAAACTTATACGGCACATCCTGGCAACAGTGAAATTCATCCAGTTTTACCTGTCAGCTATACTTGTTCATTACGTCACATTTTAGCATAAAAAAGCGACATATTGCTCTTGCCTGCTTAGTATGAATAAGGAACGTGTATGGGTCCCGAACATAGGTCGGCGAACTCGCTAAGAGTTGACTCGCTCGGATCAACTCTGATCAAGTCATGCGTCCAAGTCTGAACGAGTCCAAGTGAGTATTATAGTGGAGAGTTTGAGCTCGAGTGAGCCAGGTTGAAGAAAATTTTTGCCAGTGCGAGTCTGAGCAAGTTCAACCGGAAAAATTTGGCGAGCCTGAATCTGAGCAAGTCTAAATCACAAGATATATTTCTTAAGCGAGTCTGAGCGAGTTTCACTTCTTTTTGCCAACTTATGGTCCTATCTGCTCACCTTCACCATTGCTATCAACCTTAACTAGATTCACAATTATCCTCACGTCTACTCGCGTGTAATTTAAAGCAGAGTTGCTCATACACCATTTCAATATTTATTGAACAGAGGCGTGAATTACGTGGGGAAGTTACCTTGGCCTCCACACCTGCAAACACTTACAGGAAAGTTCTAAATAAGTATATCTTATGTTGTCATCTTAAAATTACCTTGCTGGTTTGGGAGTGCTCATAACTAGAATTCGAAGGCACTGTGTCACAATGTGTCAAAAAGAGCACAAATTACGAGAGATATTGGTGTTAAAGGGCATTGACACCACACTTGAAAAAGCTATTTCTAAGCTAATGTACTCATGAGTCGACTCACTCGAGCTCAGATTTGGTTCGAGCTGCGAGTCAGAGTCCGGCTACAAAAAACTTTGGTGGATAGTCCGAGTTCGAGCGAGTCCTATATGCAAAATAATTTTCATGAGTGAGTTCGAGTGAGCTCTACCAAGTGTTGCCAATCTATGCCAACTGGTCATAGCAATTCCCAGCAATTAGACCCAAATGAACTGGAAAGCAACTGCTATTTCGGACTTCTATAAAAAAGACCAACTGCACCTCACAGTCCCAATCAGTCATTCCAATTGGTCCTCCATCTGCTATTGGGTCTCCCAATTGGAATGCTTGTTAGTCGAACTGAGTGCACACATTCCAATTGGAAAAACATTCAAACTACCGTGCATTCCATGCAATTGGCCTCCCTATGGGAATGCTTGTTGGTCCGATTGAATGAGCACATTTGGGATAGAGCAATTATTTGAAGCTTGCATTGACACTAACATGGCAGCCCTCAAATTGGATTCAAAATGGTTTACCAAGTGGATGTCATTGGTACATTCGTATTATTGACATCAGTACAGTGGTTGTAATTGGCTTCTTTTTTAAATGTGCCCGCCCACCTATGTAATACTTTTGTAAGATGGCCCTTGATGGTACTGTGAACAAAAAAAACTGGTGGCAAAATTTTAGTCAGTTTAAAACCAGTCGGTGTCACTTGGTGCTTTTTTTAATTAACTAAATGACTTAACTTAAGTACTTGCTCCCCTAATGTCATCACCTACGTTTATAATGAATATTGGATGTTACAAAGCTATTTTCGAGCTAGGCGAGACTTTATAGCAAGGTTCGACCGATATGCCACATTTTACAACCCACGGTTTGCGGCACGGTACAGAAAACACTTTTGGCACGAAGCGGTGCTAGACCATCAATATAATTCTCTAAACATCACTTCGATGTAAATTTATTATGCATTCCAAGAATTGTGTGGATAAAATGCCCTCGATCATGGCATTTCACTCAATAAGTTAAGCAATTATGGGTTTCGCAACTATGAAATCCTAGTTTTCGTAGTTATCCTGATAATCGAAAACAAATCGTACATATGAATGGCATAACTTCATCACCTCAGCATCTTAGTACAGGAGTACCGCAGGGTTCAGTACTCGGTCCCTTGTTTTTAACAGTATATATAAAAGTCTTGCCTCAAACATTAAAATTCGCTGATATATCAATGTGTGCTGATGACACCGCTATGATAACTACAGATGACAACAACCAGGAAAAAAAGTCCAAATTGAGCTTGTTCAACTTTCAGAATCGTTCGTTGCCAATAAACTAAGCATTAGTACTACAAAAACTAAATATATTGTTTGCCACTCATGTTCAAAAATGATTTCTGATGGTTCTCTCTCTCACTGTATTTAAATCAATGCCCACTCCAATGCATCGACGCATACACCTATCTTGGCGTTATTGTCGATCAGCATCTACATTGGCAGCAGCACATCGAAGCTCTGCTTTACGCTAGCATCAGGTTATTTTGCATTCTTTCAGGCACGAAAATATTTTCCAAGAAACATTCTACGCATCCTGTATTTTTCATTTTTTCAGCCTCACCTGCCGTACTGTATTGGTTCATGGACCTGGACATTCAATACTTACCTAGATGCTGTTCGGTGTCTACAGAAACGAGCTGTCCGAACTATTAACTTCTCACGGCGAAATGAAGCAAGCAACTATTAAATTCTCACGGCGAAATGAAGCAAGCAAACCAATATTTTCTAAACTGCACATCATACCATTTGATTTCTTACGTGAAATAAGTATGCCAAAGTGCATTATCAGTGTAATAAAAGACAACTATCTGTTTAACATATCAATATTGAGAATGCCAAATCCTCCAACAAGAAGCAAAACAATTGGGAACTTTTAATATACCGTTGGCAAGAAACCTCAGAGATTAGTATATTGGTTCAAAAATATGGAATGATATACCAATTGAGGGAAAGCAGAGCAATAACATTTCACACTGGTTAAAAAAGAATTAACAGCAAATGTCATCTGAACAGACACTTATGTCACATACGCAACCCGTAGATACACTCGTATGGATTCTATTGTTTACTTTCTCTTCTCTCTCAATTTTGATATGCTTACCACATCTGAGTTATACACGACATGTTTCCTTGTTCTATACCATATATTCTTGTCTGTTAAATATGTGTGTATATAGGTATCTATGTATATATGTAAGTGTATATGTGTATATATTGCCCCGTTCCATTTCTGAAGTATTGTTATCGCCCCAAAACACTACACAATTCTCAGCGCAAACCGCGCCTGCAGTTTTCGAGAAGCTTCCGGACTTTAGTAGATCATTTCCATAAAATCACGCCCACTCTGCGAACTGTACAGATTATTCCGGAGCCTACGTCACCGCCAGCGATAACGCTAGAACATTCGATTGGCAAGAGCATAAATGCCGACGCACTCCGCCGCTTGTCAGTAGTTGATCGACAACCGACGCTCCGTTCACTGCTATCTGTGCAAGACTGCTACTGTAATCGGACTTTCCGTTTACTGGGCACAGGTTCGCCCAAATAAACAGTTAAATCCCAACACAAAGTATCCTGTCTTTGGCCACGTCACGACCTCGTGACAATATGTATGTGTAAATAGATGTGTTTTTATATATAGATGTGTGTGTATCCATTCTATCTATTTCTCATTTTATTAATGTGTATTTCTGTATATATAAGTCTGTAAATGACTCCAATACTAGCCTTTGGCTGAGGGGTCATACAGTGTTTGAAAAAAAAATGTACTTATTTCATGTGAATAAAACTTCACAGACTTCAAAAATTCTGCACGTGGTGCCATCTCTCAGAGGTAGCAAAGGCATCCTGCTAAAACTAAATAGGAAATAGCCAAAATACATCATAGGTCTTGAATAAAGCTAGTTATCAAAAATGATTCTGGTATCTATAAAACAGAGACCTACTATATCCCAGAAAATTTTGGTAAAAGTGCAGTGTTTCACTACAAAGCAGGTGGCTTCCCAGAACAATTGAGCACTGCCATTCAGAAATGAGTGGGGCTCTACTGTAAAATATTGAACACTCCGAGAAGCCACGCATTTTGTGTAGTGAAACACGAATTTTGACAGAATATTCACTTATGTTTCTGCTGTACAAAATCCGGAGCCATTTTCGATAACTAGCTTTTCTGTGAGATATGATTCTTTGTAACTTCTTCCCATTCAGTTATGGCAGGCCACCGCTACTGACAAGAAATGATGCTATGTGCAAATGTTCCCAAGCCCTGGTAACGCCCCTGTTTGCTATACAGAGTTTTGTTGTAACAGCGCCCAAGTGTTGTCAGGCGCGTAGGAGGAGGAGGAATAAACGTTTATTTTTCAGGGGCGTAGGAAGAAACTTTTTTTAGAATGCGGGGGGGGGGGGGGGGGGCTCATTTTTGATTTGAGGACGGGGGAAAGAGGCACTTTTGAAATTCTCATTTTGGGCTCTTTATACCATGGCAAAAAAAAAAAAAAAACTTCGCGGAGGGGGGGGGGGGGGCACGGTCCCAGTTTGTTACTCCCTGGCTGCGCCGCTGGAGTGTGTGTGTATATACCTTAAACGGCTTCTGGTTGGTCGAGAGCATGTTGAAGCTGTACTCGAGCAGCAGGAAGCCGGCCACGGTGGCGGCGACCAGCTTGTAGAAGTGACCGCGACAGAGAGACGCCGCAGAGGCGCGCACGCCGCGCTGCCAGCTGACGCCGTCGGCCGCGGTCGCCGACAAGGCAGGCGACGCCATTGCGGCGGACGTGCTGGTGGCGAGACCAGGGACGATGCGTCGAGCCTTGCTGCTGCTGCTGCACTGGAGCCGCTAGTGGCGCTCATCACTCGGCGCGCGCGTCATCAGCACGAGCCCGCCACCTTCGACCTCGTCGCCTGCGCCACATCGGCACCTGCAAGAGATTGATTGATTGATTTGTGGGGTTTAACGTCCCAGAACCACTATTTGATTATGAGAGACGCCGTAGTGGAGGGCTCCGGAAATTTCGACCACCTGGGGTTCTTTAACGTGCACCCAAATCTGAGTACATGGGCCTACAACATATCCGCCTCCATCGGAAATGCAGCCGTCACAGCCGGGATTCGATCCCACGACCTGCGGGTCAGCAGCAGAGTACCTTAGCCACTAGACCACCGTGGCGGGGCACCTCCACGAGAGCAGCGCGGGGAGTGGACGGTCAGTGTCTCACGGATCCTGGACGCAGTCTCACACTTATTTAGCTCGGCACGCTAACAATCAAAGCAGCCACTTGGGGGAGATATAAACGGGAATGCGCGTTGTAGAATTTACCTTAGTTCCTAATTGTAGGCAGTCTGGGGCAGTAACTAGATACTAGCAACGCGTTACCAATAACTAGTTACTTTTTTAGTAACTTTTAACTGCAACTAGTTACTTTTATTTTGAGAAACTTGTAACTGTAACACTGTTACTTTTTTCATAGAGTAACTAACGAAAAATACACTTACTACTGTTTTTTGTAAAAAAAAAATGATCTAACAGCCAGACTCGATAAAGGCCGACTTAACTGTTTTCCATTATTTTAAACTTTCTTCTTTATGATGTCCTCTCCACCTTTCGACTTTCTACGGCTCCCATCGCAAAACAGGACGCTAAGAGGAATCTTCCCTGCAGAAGACGGAGTTCGGAGTTTACTTGTATATTACATATCTAAAGGTAAACATATTTGACAAAGACCTGTCCGGCTGGTTTGAAGCGAAGTCTGTCTGGAGGGTATGTTTATTTGTAAAACTACACGTCGTAACTCAATAATGTTGCCACTGAACACCTTGCCAAGTTCACGTGCCCCCCTTCGTTCCTCGGCTTTCCTTTTGGGGGCGATGGGGCGTGGAAGGGCAATATATATATATATATATATATATATATATATATATATATATATATATTGTTACGAGACAATGCCCCACTTAAACAGTGAGATAGGCGCTGAGGAAGACGAGGTGATTTTGTGTGTGCGCGCGCTCTCTCTTGTTCGCCATCTTGGCTTGCGCGTTGGCGCTGTGTAAATATATTTTAAAACGCCTAGTTTCCCTTGTGCCTTCACGCAACATTTTGGTGGAGGTGCTGGGTACAACGCACGACGGAGTTACGCAGCGGACGCCTAGTCTCTGCTCCCAACATGTCCACCGGCAGCGACGCTTCCTCAACTGCTACGCCCAATGCATCAATGGCGCCGACCTCTCCTGTTTATCTCGTGGCCGCTCCACCCCGCGATCCCGGCAACTTTTCGGGAACGGACGGCGAGGACGTGGATGAGTGGCTTAAACTCTACGAACTCTTCAGCACAAATCACAGGTGGGACCCAACCTTAATGCTGGCAAACATCATCTTTTACTTACAAGGGAAACTAGGCGTTTTAAAATATATTTACACAGCGCCAACGCGCAAGCCAAGATGGCGAACAAGAGAGAGCGCGCGCACACACAAAATCACCTCGTCTTCCTCAGCGCCTATCTCACTGTTTAAGTGGGGCATTGTCTCGTAACATAAATGTTACGAGACAATGCCCCACTTAAACAGTGAGATAGGCGCTGAGGAAGACGAGGTGATTTTGTGTGTGCGCGCGCTCTCTCTTGTTCGCCATCTTGGCTTGCGCGTTGGCGCTGTGTAAATATATTTTAAAACGCCTAGTTTCCCTTGTGCCTTCACGCAACAATATATATATATATATATAATATATATATATATATTTCTATCCCTTTTCTTGGTATTCCGGTGGAGCATTCCTCCGTTTGAGGCTTCCAGCAAGTCACGTTTTACAGGTGGCTAGAAAATAACAGCATGAAACTCCTGAAAGCCTGAAGCATTTAGAACGGGTTTGACACTGATTGTGAAAGCTCTACTTTGAGTTAACACCACAATGATTAACAAAGTGGTTGACGTTTCGCCTCATATGCAGGTGGTATCCTCAGTAGACGCTGGCAAAAAATAAAAATAAGCGGAGGTCGATCAGTTCATTAGTCACACATGTCCTTGCAAACGTTCGGTAGGAGGCCGCTGGTTGCTGTTGCAAGTCGGTGCGTCGTAGCGAATCAACCACGTTTTCAGTAAAACACAATTTCACAATCCCGAATCCACCACTCTTGCCGCTACACGACGCCTATAGTAAGCGAGAAAACGCGCGAAAAGAAAATTTTAGAGTGGGAGACGCCACCTTGAGATTCCCGCGCCAAACACCGTGACGTCATAGGTTTTGAACACGTCTACTGGATTCTGCGCAGCTTCTAATTGATAAAAATGAAGTGCATTCTGGTCTGTGAGTGCAATAGATGTAGCATACGAGGTTGCAGAAAATTTCATAAAGCCGGGCAATAACACGAAGATACCAAAAATACACTCGTAATTTCTGACGTGACGCGTGGAGATTTAGGCGCGAAATTTAAAAATGAAACTCCAACTTAGATTATCTCGGCTAATAATGAACATATGATATTGAAACATGTGGCATTAGAGTAACAGGAGTGCGCTTTGTCAATCTGAACGAAGTCATTTTTTTTTGTTTTTTTAATGTCCCTTCGACAGCGCGCCGTCATCCCTGCTGAAATAAACAATTCATTAGCCGGGACTCAAAACGGGGCTCCTACAGGCGTTCTTGACGCCCTTTGCGGTCACAGAACTTTTCAATGAATGATCAACTAAATATAACAAAAACAAGCACCTTCAAAGAAAGGCCAATAACGTGACATATACAGCGGGTGTGGGGAGATTTCGATTAACTGAAGCCTACGGCGCCACATCGGCCATGATTACACACTACATTTAGAGGCACTCCTCTACATCACATTCACAAGAAATGCAGGAAGGGCAAGATGTGGGAACTTGCGATCAAAAATTTGACGAAAAAAAAAAAACTCCCAAGCATTTCCGCGAGGGTGAACATGGTTAAGTGCGAATACACGGGGTGATCATTGAGGGGTATTTATTAATTCGCACTATTATATTTATTAATCACACTATGGTGCCTTTATGGTGTAATGGTTCCTGGGAATCGCAATTTGATCACACGGGGGAGTTTACGTTAACTCACTGGCGAATGCCAACGGATTTTAACTTTACTCCCCCTCACGACCCGCTCTCGACGGGAGATTGAGAGAGAAGGCGGGCGCGCGCGAGAGAGGGGTGCGCGCGCAGCTGCAGCGAGCGAGGAGAGCGGAGGAGCGAGCGAAGGGGGAGGGGGTATAAGGCGCGTTACTGACACCGATATCAGCGTCGCGTCCGTGGCTTATTCGGTAGAGCGTCGCGCTGCGGCCCGCCAAGTCCTCTTTCTTTTAAAGATAGAGAGAAGACTGCGGACGCCGCCGACGGCGGTGGATGGTTTGGGGTCGCTTATAAAGTGTATTCACACTTAAAATACCTCCTCTGTTTACGAATCCTTCACCGCATCTATAAGTGTTTCACAGGATATGGCCGCAAAGCGAGATATGTCACAATCAAAAACAGTTGCGATATATCAACAGAGCCTCCGAGCAGTGTAGCTGTGTCACCACTGTACCGATCACTCTTTCACAACCAAGTATTTCTCTACAAAGGAAAGGGTTCGTAATCTTACACTTCCAGGAAAGGTGGAGTAAAAATGGACTTTTTTTATCCCAACAAATTAATCGTATGGCTTGCTTGCATTTCCTCAATTTTTTTTTATTTTGTGCTGAGTAGTCACCTTTTTATCAAGAATGTCATGGCACGCTGATAACGCGCACGTCGTTCATGACGGGTAGTTCCGGGATTGCGGTGATAAGACATGCAAAGTACGCGAGGCAAATGACTATTGCGTGGCACAAATACTCGCAACACACGGTGTCTTGAGAGTTTATTGTGGAGAAAAAAAAGGAAAAAAAAAAGACGGCCTTGCTAGTCTTAACGGAAAACTGAGCAGCACGTCCGGGACCCACCACGCTTGTGCGACTAACTGCATGCTGCCTGCTAGATTGCACGATCACGAAACTGTCAGGCAGACAGTAAAAAAATATTACGTCGGTGCCGAAGACAATATGTCGTGATAGGGCCCCCATGAGAGAGTTATTGCCCAAATTGCACCACAACAAGGTCGTAATAGGGCTCCCGTGAGATAGTTATTGCCCAAATAACACCACAACAGATTCGGACCTTTCAGGAGTTCCCGGCCATGTAACAACCGGACAACGGCGCGTCGACACAAGGCTGCGGGACAATATATACCAACGTCTAAACATGTGAAGCACTATGAAAACGCAACGCATCATGCGGAGAGGTCACTGGCTGCAGCCAATCGAGACCACAAAAAGAATTCACCCGATGCAGATAGCTATATACAGAAGCCAGACCAAACTATCTGAGGAATACGAAGGTTGAGTCACCGCCACGTCGCTTTTCCAACAGGTCAGACGCACCATGCTGCAATTGAAACATCGAGCAACGTGTACGCAAGTACATGATCAAGCAACCCGGCGGTCGACTGCGAAACACCCGAACCGGAACAACGGCTTCCGTGAGATAAGCCTAACGGCGGCGCCTTGCACCAGAAGGCTTTTTTTTCCCCTCCTCATACTTGAACTGAGCCACTAATCCTCCCACTTCGGCGGGCAGCAGGATGCGAGGCGGTTCCGAAATAATTGGCCTTATCACTGCAGAGGCGTAGCCAGATTTTTTTTGGGGGGGGGGAGGGGGAAGGGGGGGAGGGTTAACCATAGCTTTACGTATGTTCGTGCGTTTATTTGCATGTGTGCGTTATTATGCAAGCAAAACTGAAAATTTTAGGCGGGTTGAACCTCCCACCTTTGGCTACGCCCCTGTATCACAGGCCATCGTAGACAGCAGGCTGTTTTTTGGAAAACAGTGTGCTCGACCGCAAAAGCCGTCGGTGGCAGAGAACGCGAACACTAAAAGGCGCGACTCTCCACGTAGTGGTATTTGAAGATGGGAGCAGGGCTGTTTCGTGTGAATCGACAACACGCATAATCGATTAGCACAAAACAAGTACAACGGACAAGACAACAGGCCGGATGCGGCACTAAACTTCAAGTGAGTTCGCATAAAAACATAATTAACAACACAGACGGACAGACAGACAGATTGCCCTGAAAACGGCTATAATACCTCCATTCTTTTAAACTCTTCGGCCTACACATGCCACATCCATCTGAACAGTTAAAATGACTAGAGTATAAAGTTGGGCATGTTGGTAAGACATAGTTGATCGACGTAGCGCGTTTAGAAACATAGGACAAGGGAAGGGACAACGCTCCCTTCTGTCCCTTCTTTTGTCCCATGTTTCTAAACGCGCTACGTCGATCAACTAAGTTAAAATGAGCATATTTTCCGTCTTACGCGGTTCCCTGCGAATCTTCTCAATTACGTTCTTCTGCGAATAAATCTCCAGTTGAAGTTTATAGAGTCAGTTCTGCCTGTTCTAACATCGTACGTTTTTAACGCCTGAAGTCACTTCCCACGGGAACGACGATATGGATAGCGGTTCAATGGAACCCGTGGCGCCTCAGTTCCTTCTCTACATAGCACGGCCTCGTACACGTTCTTTTTGCCTCATATTACGATGCCGATGAAATCCCTAACGCCATTATTACTTCGAGGAAGGAACAGAAGCCGGGCGAGAGGCGGCTAAACGGGATTAAGCCATTCACTTGCACTATGGGTCAACTCATTCAAACTCAATTTTATTTGGCAGTAATTACAGCATCACCAACGTGAACACGGGGTCAATTACAACAACCTGCTATTATTATTATTACCACATGCGGTTGTTCGGTTGTTAAAAGCGTGTCTAAACCAAAAGTACACAGTTATTTTTGCATTTAACCCTGACCGAAATGCGGCCGCTGGGGGTGGGAATCAAACCCGCAGCTATTTGAGCTTAGTAGCACTTTCGACTCAAAAGCTACAGCTTCAAGTTGAAAGACAGTTACAGCCATACAGACTGTATCACACTTGTTTAAAGCGGCCTGCGGGTCGTTTCAGTTGTACTATGCATAGATGCATAGAAAGAGCGACGCTGTAATAAGACCTAGCATAGCAAGCGGAGAGTTACTACAATAACGCAAAAAAAAATATACAGCAAACAGAAAAGATGAGACCACATGCATAAGCATGAACAAAAAAAAAGGGGGGGGGGTAAACCACGAAAGTTCACATTTCCTTATAATTGGATCACATTCGTTAGTTTATAAAATAAGAAATTTAACAATTCATAGAATATTATTTATGTTTACTAACCGTATTACCAACTAGCCCGATCCCACGCTTCACTTTAGTATAGCTAACGTGCGGTGTAGCGACTGCAGACAACGGCGCGCCCGGCCACGCGCTCCACCGCTCTTGACAAGTGTGATCCCGACTGTATACCGAGATTTCGGAGATTTATTCTACAGGCTTCCTGCAGCGCTCTTTTCTACTCTGTCCCGTCTTTTCCTGTGCTCTCGCAAGGTGAAATTCGCCACCGTAAACCAGACCTACAAGTCCACGCTTCTTCTGCACTTACGAACACACTTTCCATAATCCGCAAATGCGCTTTTTTGTGATGCGTTCTCCCAACTCATAATGGCGGCACCTGTCATGCTTCAAGTGGATAGAGTTGCGCGTGCTGTGGCTTGTCCATTATGAGTGTTTACGTCAATAGAGAGGAACCTACACTTTCCACGTCATAGTGCAAGCAAACTGCGCTTTAACACGCTGGTTATAAGTGACTATAGTCGCCAATAGTTTGGCCAAGTGCATATAGCAAGAAAGCTAACTTTACCATATATGAAACGGGGCGATAGAAGAAGAATCGAGACGGTGCCTGTACGGCAAAGAGATACTGCCCTGTCAGAAGTGACCAATCACCCGAACGTATCTCGGAACCGCACAGAGTGGTTATTACTAAGATTGCGCTCTTCGACAGGAACACGTAGGCACTAACTCAGTCTGTCATACACCAGGGCCGTTGCCAAGAGGTGGCACACAAGGCCCGTGCCCCCCCCCCCCCCCCCCCGTTTTTTGTCACCGTAAAATATAGAGAAAGACCAACTTAAAAGGGTACCCCTCCCGAAATCAAGAGCCTGCCGCCACCCCCTCCCATCCGACGTCAAAAAAGATCCCCCCCCCCCCAAAAAAAAAAAAAAAAATATGACTACGCCCGTCGTGCACCATGCGCACAAGAATTAAAAGCAAACTTTATTTTACAACTTCAATCCATCCCACCGCTAAAAGAAACCGCGATCCCGGAACCAGGGCCGTAACAAGGGGGGAGTTCAGGGGGTTCTGACACCACATCTTTTTCATATATAACTTTTCCGGTGATGCTAACGTATTTACACTCCTTCACAGATTCGACCACTAATTGGCAAAGGCAGCCGTTCTCTCAACCCCCTCAAAAAAAAAAAAAAATCTTGGGTACGGCCCTGCCTACCACGGCACTTTTGTAGCGCATAGAAACAGTAGCCTACTTATCAGCTGCGGCCCCGAGAGATGACACAGGCGCCGCGCTGTGTCCGTTTACGAACATAAATGTGACGCAATGTACGACACGTGTAGCGATAGCACGCACCATGTTTCTCTTTCCATTCCTTTGTTGCTGTTTTTTTTTTCACGTGGCGCTCTAAAGAAATTAAATGAACGGGTTCCCGCAGAGTACTGACAGGCGCACTGTCAACATTGACGTCAGCTTCCTCGATAAACACGGCTCTTTGAGAATAAAATAAAATCACCGATTCATGATGAAAACTGCTTCCAGTCGCGGATGTCGTGGAGCGTGGCAATCTGGAGCAGTCGATTGTTTCAAATTAAATGTACACGTGTACTAAGGCGGATCCAAGATTTGCCCGTGGGGGTAAAGGTCTGTCTGACGCTCGCAGAGGGGGAGGGGGGAGGGGGGAGTGAACCTAAATGATCTGAAATTCTCTTTTTGGTGACGTACATTTGAAAATCATAGGCGGAGGAGAGGGTGATGACCCTATCTACCAAAACCCCCTATTTTTTAATAGAAGCATGAAATTGTACAGTATTTTAACAGTGTTTCAATAGTGTTTTTAGGGGCCAAGCTCCTTATATCGGCACCCGTTCGTCCCTCGTAGCCGTTGTAGTGTGTAACAAGTATAACATTTTTACCTCCAAGGTGGTGCCGGTGAGAGGTTTTATCCGTGCGTTGTTGAAAAATAAAAAATAGTGCTCGATGTAAATGCCAATGGCTGCTAATTGGAAATGAGAGGCAGGAGCATTCGGCTTTAGAGATTTCTTCAGAGCGTTGTTCAACAATAAAACAGTGCTCAATGTACATGCCAATGGATGCTAATAGGGAATGAGAGACAGGAGCATTCGGCTTTTAGTTAACGCGCACGCTGCGATTCCCATTAGCAGCCATTGGCATGTACATTGAGCACTATCTGACAAGAAAGGGTTGCTACGTTATACTCGCTGGGTGTAACCTCCTTGGTTTTACAAAGGTTTGGCGAGCGCTGAGCCACAGTGCCATGAATACAATGAACTAGTATATACCATGAACTCGAGGCGGTTAAAGGTGGGAAGCAGATACGAAGCGCAAGCCGTAAGAAAGTAAAAGCCGAATTCTCCGCCTCTCATTTCCCATTAGCAGCCATTGGCATGTACATTGAGTACTATCTGACAGGAAAAGGTTGCTACGTTATACTCGCTGGGCGTAACCTCCTTGGTTTTCGAAAGGTTTAGCGAGCGTTGGGCCTCAGTGCCGTGAATACAGTGAACTAGTATGTACCATGAACTCGAGGTGGTTAAAGGTGGGAAGTAGACCCGAAGCGCAAGCCGTAAGAAAGTGTGCGTGTGCCACCTCTTGTTTAGTCCTTGGAATGTCCGCTGGATGGCGGTGCTTCTAAATGGGGATTATATGATGAAAAGATGCGAGATGGTGGTACTTGGAGTGTTGAATAGATGGACGAACGGACACAGACAGATGCATGGAAGGACGCATGAAAGGACGCAGGGAAGGATTCATGGACGAACGCAGAGACGGACGCACGAACAGACGCACGCACGGACCGGCAAATGGACGCATGGACGGTCACACACACGGACGCTTGGACGGACGGAAGCAAGAACGAATGGACGGACGAATGCTTCGCCCCATTCTCCATCATTCACTCCGTGGATATGCTGCCAATTTTTTTGCATCAACTCTGAGAACGTTCAAAAGAAATTAGCAAACTCACCAGCGCACGGTATGGTGGGCAGATGTATGTAATTAACAAAGGAGTCAGCCTTAGCAGACTCTTTTGTTAACATTATTGACAACATGAACTTTGGTGTGTAAAGTGTTCGCCATCCAATGTTGTATAATTTACTGTGAACCATTTCAAACTTATGCGAATACGGAAAGCAACGCTGTATGTTTAATGCTTTTTTTGTATTTTTACTTATATTTTATTGGCCGTGTGTCCATTTATGTCACTCATCCACATGTACTTTCTTGTCACCACTCCTGCTTGGGCCCGAATGTGGCCTGCATTGTGTATAAATAATAAAAAAAAAACTTGTCCTCGCTGAGAAAAGTTATTTCTATACGCATCGAGACCGCTTCACATGGTAAATAGTTGAAGCGTATCATATCAGTACGGAGGGGGTGGTATGGGGTGTATCAGCCAGATTCCAATTAATATCGAAAACAGATTAGGTTTGTGGGTGGCACATTCGGCGCGAACATGATATGGCGCCCTTGCTGTTACAAAGTTATCGTATCCAGAGCTTTTTCTCGAAATACATGCCGTGTATTACATGGCTTCCCTGCTTTCCGGATAGTATACGCAGCTGCGTTAATTTAAAGAACTCGGTTGATAGCTATCACTCCTGTCGTCATTTCCTCCATGTCTTCTGGCGTGTGCGACGTTTGAAGACGGGAATCCCGTTCCGTGAAGGTCCGAATCGTGGGAAGAAAGCAGCTTATAACGAAGCTGACCGAGACGGCATTCGATCGCTTTGTGTGGTGATCAAATTCTATGTCTGCACTGACGCAACCTAGCCATATACGCTGTGTCCGCACAAAGGGAGGACTGAATAGGCGAACGCCCTGCAGATAACACGGGTCCAGCCGCAGGTAGAACGATATCGCATTGATTGGTTGAGTGAGCGCAAATAAAAGGGAGGACTGAATAGGCGAACGCCCTGCAGATAACACTGATCCAGCCGCAGGTCGAACGATATCGCATTGATTGGTTGAGTGAGCGCAAATCGGATTCGATTTACCGAGTTCAATTTAGGCATATAAGTACGAAAGGGTGGTAAGTGGACAAGATAAAAAAAAAAGCCGCACAAACGCGGCTTGAGGGAAACTGACCACTTTCAGTAAACGATATTGATGCACGGTAAAGCACACCATATACTTTGAAATACAATGATACATTGATTGATTTGTGGGGTTTAACGTCCCAAAACCACCATATGATTACGAGAGATGCCGTAGTGGAGGGCTCCGAAAATTTCGACCACCTGGGGTTCTTTAACGTGCACCCAAATCTGAGCACACGGTCCTACAACATTTCCGCCTCCATCGGAAATCCAGCCGCCGCAGCCGGGATGCGAACTCAATACATTGATACAATTATCATAAAACGTCAGTTATTCAGCATGGATACATACTTATATAATGTATATAAAATTATATGCACATGGGATTCCCCTACTCAGATAATGCGGCAACAATAACTTCACCGGAGTCATCAGACCGCCTTGTTAAAGGTACAACAAGTTACAGGTGTTTGGCGCGCAAGAATATGCATATACACAATTTCCTGATTCGTTCCAGTTTACATTAAAAATATGTTATTCACTTAAGGCGATCAGTAATACTCATTAAATATAAGCTTCTCTTGTTTTCTCTTTTCTCACCATTCAAGATTTGACGAACGCAGGCGGAAGCACCTGTCAATATCGTTACACTGCTACTAACCAGCGCAGTAACGTAATGGACATTGCATTAACAAGCCACTGAAAAACACTAAGACAGACGCCCGTACACGTACAACCGCAGAACTAACATGCTAAAGAAGCCTGCGCATGAGAAACGGTATGTGACATCACAGAACATTTGGCACTGTGACGAAAATACGAAAGACATTGTAAGGAAATCAAGGAACGGCAGCGGCACACAGTGGGGTCGTGGGTGTGTTTACTTCTTCGGTCACTATATATCTTTTCTCAAGTGTACAGGCTGTACACAAATTAAAACACTGGTGACGTCATTGAACACAGCCGCAAGTGCACACATCAAAGCCACGAGTGACAAATTGTGCATAGCAAACAATTCTAAAACCACGTTGAATGGAATTTCGATACATAAAAATTTTTATTATATCGATATTGATTTTGGTTAGACTTTAAAGACCTGCACACAGATACGTAGCCGAAAGTGCGGAGAAGGGGGGGGGGGAAGTGGCTAGGAGCTTGACCACGACAGAAAATGATGAACCTTACATATGTTTTGTTGAACATCCCTTGTCATCCCGGGAAACTGAATTAGTAAGGGGGTGCTAACAACGGTGTAGGTGCACCCCGTTTATAACTCGAGTGTGCGCGTATACTGCAAGATCATCGATTGACTAAATTGGAAAACGCGACCACGCCGGCGGGCCCTTTTTGATACGGTTCAAACCAGTCACTTTCCGTTCGCGAGTTGTAATGCATATAGGATGAATGCGGTGCTCGAGAGTAAAGGCAGAGGACACTGGAGAGACTGTTCGTTGCAGAGACTGCGCGCGTCCTCTTCCGCGGCTTTGCTCGCTCGCACCCGGAGGATTTAATGCACGAGCAAGAAGGGCCGTTGGCACGCGGCGCGGCCGCTCGGAACAGGTCGGGCGCTCCATAGACGACTTCGTGCCGTTCTCCTTCAAGTAGTAGCAGCGGGCACTCAATCGTTAATGCAGAGGAATGCGTTAATCATTCCTCTGTAGATTCATTTGTTCGGAATGTAGAAAGCCTGTTTTATGAAGACTAAAAGCAACTTTTGTTTTTTTTTATGTTTGTGAGCGCTTCCGAACACACTGATCACAGTACCCCCTGCTGATACCTTGATGTTTTGTGACCTGTCCATGATTTTGTACAATTGCTTTCATCGTACAAGTTTTATTTTCACCATCATCTTGTGATTCTGTTTCTTTCGCTATGTGCGATATTGCCTGGTTTGTACGCGACTGTGTATATTTGCTCGCCCACCCTGTATGAGCCTGAGAAAGGCTTACAGTATTAAATAAATAAAAAAATCGCGGCTTGATTGGCTTGAAAAAAAAAAAACCGCTCAATCGCCATAAATGCTACGGCAACGAACTGGCTGAAAAGACCCCTTGCCCATGCGTCGAAGATCACGGGTTCGCTTCTTGCCAGCAATCAGTCTTGTTGTACACTTTTTACTTTCTTCGCTTTTGTACCGCAATTATTACGGCACACTTGGAACAGCAAAAATACACCTTCCTCGGTACCGTTCTAGGGTTCATTATCTACTGGCTTTCATTGAGACTGCATCAAACGAACAAGCCCTCGAAATTCGCTTCCTCATTCATGAGAACTATTGGTAAAGTACATGGATTTGCCTGCTTTCAATGCTAGCCTAATAAAACGTTGTGGCGGCTTTATTGGCGGAGAGGTATTTTGGAAGCAATCTCATCTTTATTTTTAACGCAATAGTCTTAAAGAATGAGTCCATGCACAACAGCGAATTTCAGTGTTTGCTAAGGAATATCTCGTAGAAAACAAAGTTGTCGAGCCGAAAAGCCGTTCTAGTTATGATGATTACAAGCGAATTCCCGCATCAAACTATCATAACATGCCGACTGCATGAACTGCCATGACTGTTAGCACTTCTGGACACTGCAGCAGCGGAGTTCCTTCCAATATTCCTTCAGGAACATGTGTGTATAGGTACCAATCCTCGTAAAAGCCATATAAGCATTAAGTGGACCCGGCTGACTGCACGCGTTCTGAAAACAGCGCGACGTACCGCGGGAAAGAGTAATGAATACCCGTAACGGTACTAGACGGGAACAAATGAAACGATCAGCGCGCCGAACAAAACGCCGACACTTCCAACACAGGAGCGACATTCCGGTTCACCGGCGCCACGATCACAGCAAACGAACCTAAATTCTGCGGATGGGCCATGCGCGATGAAAAAAACAAGACAAAAAAATGACGCCAAAGCACGTCGTGCGCGTTGAGTTCGTTACGCGAAAGCACGCGGGACGTTAGCCAATCAGCGTACACGCACCGACGCTCAGCAAGTGTCCACATTCTGAGTGGGTCGCGCGAGCAAGGTCGTGTTGTTTGCTATACACGTGCAGCTGCATACACGTATCGTACCTTGTTAGGAGAGTAGCGGCATGACAAGGTGCTTACGTAGTACATGCGCACCACACGACGCGTCGAGTTCTAGCGGAACCCGCAATAAGCCGTTTACTAACCGGAGTAGATAGATGTCCGTACTGAGGGGATGTCTACGGCGTGTGCCTGTATGCCAAGACACCGAGGAAGGAGAACCGAACAAAGATTCATTTTCCTTGTTATGCACACATTAATGAATGCAACAGGCACTGACGCTAATGAAAGTAAAGGTGTGTTCTTTGGTGTGTTACGCACACCAAAGGACAAACGTACATGCACTTTAATAATCGATTGATTTGTGGGGTTTAACGTCCCAAAACCACCATTTGATTATGAGAGACGCCGTAGTGGAGGGCTCCGAAAATTTTGACCACCTGGGGTTCTTTAACGTGCACCCAAATCTGAGTACACGGGCCTACAACATTTCCGCCTCCATCGGAAATGCAGCCGCCGCAGCCGGGAATGCACTTTAATAATTGTTTTGAGGGTATGATGAGCCAGAACCATAACACGATCGTAAGGCACACCATAACAGGGGTCTACGTATTATTTCTGACCCCCTGGAGTTCGTTAGCAAGCCCTTGTGTCTAAATACACGTGTGTTGTCCCCCACTCGATACGCGGTCACCGAGGTCGGCAATCAAACTCGCATTCTGAAGCTTAGCAGCATGACACCACGCCTGCCAACCTGCACTGCCGGTGATTGCATGTACCCTTTAGTAAAAACAGCAAAAGTTCATCAAGATTACGAACATGCGCAGGCCACACACGAGAAGAATCCCCTCATCGAACAAACTTGTGAACCGAACTTTCACAACTTTCACTATGATTTTTTCATTACGTAAAAAAATTATGAACCATTTTGTCGAAGGTAACCCTCATAGAATGCGAAGCAGCAGCGGTGCGCCCGGCGTTGACCCGGTTGAAACGGGCGTCGACGCGGGTGCTGGAAGAACAGTTTGAAGCGAAACTCAGTACAGCGTTTACTGGAGTGAACGTTTGTTTGAAATGGAAAGACACGGGAGGCGGGTTGGGTTTCCTGTAGTTTCATCGCAGAAAGTGTTCGCTCGAACGTGGCGAGCGGTGGAGAGGGTGAAGCGGGAGAGATAACACGCGGCGAGCAGCGACAGGCTAGGGAAAGAATGACGTCAACGCGCGCGCACTGCGAAGGAAGGCGTGACCTACTTGGCACCGCCCAACACCTGCGGCCAGAGGAGCGCGGTGTGGACGGAGGGACATCGTTACACAGGGTAGTCAAAAAGCTGCTTCGCATGTAAAAAAAGCAGAAGAGGTTCTTCAGGTGTGGAACTGCGGTGAGTACATAGTCTTGACTTGCGTCTCCTTTACGCGTGTCCGTGACAAGTTACCCATGACGGCAGTTCCGCGTTGTTATCTTATCCAGGGCACTATAAAAGTCTGTGCAGCGCAGACTTGCAAGGGTACAATAATGACACTCGTTTGAAGCAAGAAAAGCAGGCAGATTTTAACAACACATAAAGCACAGTATAACGTCAGTAGCAGCAGCACTCCATGCAAACTTCCGGTAGGACAGAGTGCATTTTGGAGGTTCTCGCAAAAAGTGCGTCCCAGTATTTGTGCTAGGCCTGACTAGAAATGTTCAGTGTACCCTGTTTCATTGCCGTACATATATGGCGGATAATCCTTACGTGTCTGGTTTAATCACCACGCACGCATGGTTGTAAGCAGTTGCTAAAGTAAGTGTTCGGGAGAAGTTGAATTATTTCAATATGCAATACGGTAATTATATCTTCCCAGCACAGCCGCATCTGCACTGTACGAAGGGCCGCCACAAAACAACCACATTCGTCTCATAAGAAGGACCACCACACCATCGAACCACCACAGCACGAACGGAGTGCTCCGCGCGCCACGCTACAAGCCATTATACGCTATCGCTGTACCGGAAGAAGAGTGCGCAGATGCGACTCCACGATAGAACGTGCTTAGCGAAAGGTGTTTCGATGCGCATGCGCAGAAGCACGCTCTGTGTTGCAAGAACACGCACGAAAGAATCGAGCGCCTCCTCGGTCGACCGGGGACAAACAACGCCGAAGCCGCGGCCGAATCGCGAATCGAGCGCGGCGGCGCCTTGGCCAAAATCGGGGCCACTCGTCGCCACGCCGTTTGTGCCGCGGTGTGTATACAGCCGCAAGCGTCGCTATCACTTCCCCGGACAACATCCCGACCCCTTCCCGCCTTGCACACGCGGCGTGAACGCGTCGCGCTAAGCGTCACACAAAGCGCCAGATCCCGCGGCAAGCCGACGGGATGCGCTGAGCCGATTCTTCGCCGCGTTCCATGAATGGGCTCGGAAACGAGACGCCCCCGCCGCGAGCGAGAGAGGCCGACGCGCACTCAGTGAGCCAAGTCGCCTGCAGCTCGGGCATGCACGCGCGGAGAATGCCGCTGGGGTGGCAAACGAAAGAAACAAAAAAGAAGCTGGGACAAAACAAAATAAGAACCAGGTCACGTCGTCGCCTGGGCCGAAGAGCTCACGACTGCGACAGTGGCGCAAGGCGCATTGCCCAACCTACGATTGATATGGCCCGAAACATAGAGAATTGCGTGCGCGCGATGACAATGCGCGAAGGTGTGTCTCATTCTCACATGCGAATCATTATGGTGGCGGCTAAATGACAGTAAGTTGGAAACTGCAACTGCGCCGGCCTAACTGCATGCGAGTAAATGCATCATCTCTTCACAAATAGCGCACGCAACATACATGATTGGATAATTCTCCTTGCGCAAGCCAGAAGCGAAATAAATGGCTAGATTAGGGAGCCTTCATGTGCGCGCACCTGAGCCGGCACGCACATCAAGGTTCCCTAGGCTAGGCGTTCTCTGAAGCCTTCTTTCGAGATACGAAACGAAAAAAAAAAAAAAGAGACGCCTGCGCATAACGTTCCGGCGAAATTTGAAGTGGTTAAACATTGCTATTCCGACTCATCTAGATAACACAATCGGTAGGTAACAAAATTGTCAACAGCTGGCACCATCACAACATCGTATGCCTCTTTTGACGTGAGAACAAAAAGAAACGGTCAACACGAAAAACAAAAAACAAAAAACGCTCGCATTTTCCCACGGGAGGAACTCGAGTGAATCCGTCGCGGAGTGGTAGGGGACGCCGATGTTGGGTTGTGCCCCATTACTGGTTGAAGGTACTGTTGCATCCATCGCATCTATTCGAGTCAAGCAAAGCGTCAAGTCAAGCAAAAGCCAAGTAAAGACACCCTTGACTAAATTCCAAACTCACGGTCCAGTGCCTAGATATACGGGGTGGCCAGTGAACGGTTGCGCAGTGCGAGCAGTCGGTTTTTTAACGGCAGACACTGCCGACAAGCTGGTCGGATGCCACTACTAGCGGAAAGAATTTCGCAGAACTATAGCAACCGGGGAATCAACCGTCCCCTCGTTGCCTAGTCCGGACTCCAGGCCACCAGGGCCTAATGGGGAATGAAGCTGCGAACATCCATGGCGGCCCGAGCATTCGTTCAACGGGCGTCCCGCTTAGATCCCGAGTACCTGCAACCCAAAGGCGGATATTTGCCGACATTCAAAGATATTACGACGTATTACAGGGATATAACCACCACCTGCAACAAAGCTGGGAAAGGCTAATGAACGAATCTTGCGGAGACTTTTCACTAATACTTTATTGTGCCCGGCAATCAAACAACATTTCGATTCCTCCTGTGGGCAGGTGGCTGGCAACTACCCAATCTAGTGGGCTTGCCAGCTCAACTCAGCTCTTCCCCCCAAACTTAACCCAACCCAAGAGGAGTGGGAGGCGACTCTGACCTCGGGCCCAAAGGGCCCTGGTCCAGAGGGCTAGGCTAGCGAGTGTCACAAATGGGGTCCTGGAATAAAGACTCTACCCACTATGAAGCCTCTGTAGGCTGCACCTCTTGTTTTTTCAATATTTTCCCTCTCTCTATCGGACTTGCGAGGCCACAGAGGGAGAGGGGAGCGACAGGTAGCACGAGACGCGAGCTTGTGCAGTGGGGGTGTGGACGGCGCCACGGACGCCGGATCCGGACGTGAAATGCTCCGCATTTAAAACAGGAATACATCACTAGACTGTGTCACTTGTGCCGACCGGTAAGATTAACGTGTGGCCGGAATTATATGAGAAATTAAGGTGACTTACTAGAACCGAACTTTCATAGACAGTAAACTGCTGGGTGAATTCATCCACTGCAATAATCTATATAAAGTCGTCCCGTAGTATAACGCTTTAAAGAGAGTATAAGCTTTTGCACACGGATGTCAATCACTCGTGCCTCAACTTATACTACGAGACAGCCAAGTGAATACAACAGTCACGTCAAGGATAGCATGGGGGATCGTTGCGTTTAACGGTAGTGTGAGAATCAATGACGACAAGAAATGTATTTCGTTCAGCTTATTACGAGGCCACTTGTCAGTCGATTCAAACGCGTGACGCTCAGAATCAGCAGCCAAGGAGGCAAATTTATTCCGCATGCATTATTCAGCCGGGTGGGAATGATGGACAAGTTATAACACCACCGTTACCAACGTTCAAAAGACGCCGCTAATCGTTTCGCGTGCCTTTTCGAGCATGAACAGCTTTACGGGCGTTTTCGCACAAGCTGAAATGCCTTACAATGTTGAGAGGGCGACGGCGGCGGACTGCACACCGTGTATAGGCCTTGCATGTACATTTTTTCGTTGAAAACAAGCTCGCTGCGAAGCGTTGCACTCGTAAGAAAAGGGCGACAGCTAAACGCGCGCTTCGCTGTGTGAACATATAGACGAGCGCTCATAGGCCCATGCATATGGACAGTCCACGCCACCACTCCAGAGACCAGTGTATCTGGGAAAAGTTCCCGAGCAATTCGTTATTGTATCCGGGATAACTAACTGCACAGTAAGTGTTGTTTACGCGTTTTAGAGCAGGGTATATTTGTTGAAGCAGCGGAAATATTTAGCTTTTTCTTTTGTCTCGTGGTCAAACATTTGACGTTTACTGCATTTGCTCACACACAAAAAAAAGTTGGGGACCTTTCAGGAGGAGTGGAGGGCAAGAACTACTGCAAATGCAATTTTTTCAATTTTTTAAGGTACAAAGCACTACGTACATGTGCTTCCACCAAGTGGCGAGTTCTTATGCGCTGCAGAAAGCATTTGAAAATGGCCCCAAACGCGCCTGATCCCTTGAGTGCACCACGGCAGTTAGACCATTAAATGGCGTTTTCTCCGCGAAAACTACTCGCCAAAAAAGGCGCATTTTCTCTGTAACCACTGAAGCTGTCAAATGCAGATTATTGTAACTTCTTTTTGAAGCGAAATTATGTTGTTGCCACCAGAACTATATCTTTTACGAGAGATTTACGTTGAGAAAAAGGCCTAAAATTCTTAAGAAAAAGGCCTAAAATGATCGAAACGACATTTGTATTTTTAACTGACGAACTGTCACGCCTACCATTACTATTGTGGTTCAGAAGGATACCCTATAGGCACATGTATAACCAGAAGAGATTTCATCATTTTACGTGCAAAATCTTTCACACAAATGTTTCATCAGAAATAAAAAGGGGCTTTGTATTTTCTTGCCAAATTCCCAAAACATAGTAAAATCTCCATTGTAAATTTTGTAAAGTTTGCGTTAAAAATAAGAGAGCGTTATGATGTACGACGCCATCAATTTGTACATTATACGGAGCATGCCGGCGACGACGAAGTTGCTAGTCGAAAGTCCATAAAAATAATAAGGCACCAACATGACCGATGGCGTAACTCGATTCCCTGAAATAGACCGCTAAGCGTCGGATATCACACTTACACGAGCAACCGAAAATTGCGATAGGCAGACATGATACAGACAGAACTTTAATGAGACAAACAACCTGTCGAATATCGTTGAATGTATTTGTAAAGAAAGATGGGAACGCAATGTGGGCACGAGAGGGAAAGCTCACGCACAGTGTGCAGAAAGGAATGTTAGCCTAGCGTGGACACGTTTTTATTTCAGAGTTATCGAACATTTGTTCTGTCCCATTCTACCGGCGAAGACACTTTTGTTCGACAACACCCAACCAATTTTACTAATGAAGCTTTCCGCTAATTATATTACAGCAGACAATGCTACTTACAAGAAGTATATAGAGTCTGCAAATATGCAAGGCATACCGACTTGGAACCGATTCCGAGGATAATATAGCGGCTTCGCGATACACGTCACCAGAACTACTGGAGCAAGAATGGACTGTTCCGCGATTGCTTACGCCACCTACTGATAGCCAGCCGATTAGGCGTAGAGGTAATTCTCACTTTCCTAATATGAAGTAAAATATCCGCAAACGAGACTTGAAGAACTTATGAAACATTCGACAGAGCATCTCCGCATGCCCAGGGCGCGGTAAAAAGGCTAGCCCTATAAAGCAAGCACATCATATAGTCCACAGGTGACTATAAATATCGCCACGTAAAGCGTCACTTCCGAAAGTCATGTTGGAAAATAAGTGAATGAAACGTCATCGCGCTTCGACGTATATCACGCGATCTTCACGCGTTTGAAAAATTAGCACCGCTGCAACCACGGGTCAAGTGAAAAAGCCGTGCGGGGCCCAAGAGCGTGATTTCGTGACGCGTCGCATCAATGCGTGGCACTTGGCGGACTTTCAACAAGCCGACAAACGCGCCGAGAGTACGGAAGACCGAATTAAGTATGCCGCATTTTCCGGCGCGTAACAGGCGCCACGTTTACGCAGAACGATTGGGCGGAACGCTTGTTCCGAATTTTCTTTTGGCCTTTGGTTATATATGGACATTCTTCGCCTCATGACTGTGCAGTACTTTGCATACACAACGCCCTTATTGAGATAAGCTCGACCGGTCATCGATGCGTCATCCCGTTAAAACAAACTTAGAGCGAGAAAGAGCTTAATGAAACGGAAGGATCTTTAAAGAAGGCAATGTTGCCATTACAGCAGCTGACAGCCATTACAAGGTGATACGAGAAAACACTAGCCGACACTTAGCTAACACTGCTGGTAGTGAGCCAGTAAAAAAAAACGGTACTTCAATTAGGTCATGTATTCATTTTCAGTACACGACATGGGCATAACCAGTTACAAAAATTAGATATAGGGAGCTGCCCAACGCTGGATGGTGGTCCTACGACTGCGACATACAAAGTGTAAAGAGGAGATTGTGAGCCTCTATAACTAATTCTTATGTTCATGGAAGCTATAAATTTATTGACGTCGGCTCGTTGGCCTACGCTCTCTTTTTGCTAAACTCACTATGCCTTACTCCACAGAGGCGAAGTCACGACAGCGTGAACTTTCAAACCTGTTAAACTGCTTTGAAACTCGCGCGGTAACCCTCTACAGGACGGCAAGAGACGACATACGAGCACAACAGACGCAGAGTTGCGGCGCCGTGACAAGCCAATTAAACTGCGCTAAAACATCCGCGGAAGGAAAACGGAAAGTTTCTTAGAAACATCTAGACAGCCTCGTTTCGTCGCATGAGCGCAACACGAGCAGGTGCTATATGAGCTTGGTGCATACGGGATAAGTCATTAACGTCCGCCGTTTTTTTTCCTCCCTTCTCCACCCAACCCTCTCCCCCTATAGCACGTGACGCGCACGCTCGTGAACACACACACACACACACACACACACACACACACACACGCACCCACGCACCCACCCACCCACCCACCCACCCACCCACCCACCCACCCCCACACACACACACACACACACACACACACACACACACACACACACACACACACACACACACACACACACACACACACACACACACACACACACACACACACACACACACACACACCGTGAAATTTGTGACGGGGTGAGTGCCAAGTTGGCTACGCCGCACTGTACACAGTCGTACGGACGTCGCTAACGGAAAGTCACGTATTCGTCGGGGCTCGCACGACGACCCGCAGCGCGAAAGGAAAAGCTCGTAACAATGAAATATAAATGAATAAGAACATTCCACGTAGCGTGCAGCGCCATCCTTTCCGCTGGTACGCGTATCCACACAGGAGATTATATACGCTCAAACAAAAATAAACTAAAAAAACCGTATAGGCTTCGGTACACGCCGCAGAAGGAAGATACCACTCGGGAAATGGGTCGGCCGAAAGTGGACAGCATCACGGAAGAATATTCCGCGGAGAAAGAAAGGGAGTAAAGGGCGCGAAGAGCAAGCGCGTCGGCTGTGTACTGCACTTCCGTTAAACTATCGGCCTGAAATGAAACCAGAACCGCGGTGAACATTCGCAGTGTTGTATATAGTGCGCGCCGTCCAGTTAGCATGGGCAGACACACATACACACTGCTGCCGAAGCGATGCGCACGCCTGTCAGTGAGTGGTACTCACACGAAAGCATAGTGAATGCTTGCCACTGCTCGGGTTTAATTCACGCCGACAGGAAAGAATATACTTTCTTGAAGCCTAATTTCCATCTGTCTCATTGAGATGCAGTAGGACAACGGAAGTCATCAAGGGTTACGTTTACAACCATGCAACAGCGTTCGTTGCATAGTTGATCGTGATTGATGCAACTGCTTCTTGATCATGGCTTCATGATCAGCGTTACAAAGCTGCTTGATTGATCTGCTTGATCAACTATAATCCAACAGCGTTGCATAGCTTAAACAGAGTTGCGCGTCCTGTGGTGGCCTTTCCTGGTTGTCAATCATAAAGGAAAGAGAAAGAAAGAAAGGAGTATTACGTCTGGCAGCCAGCCGTGGTAAGCCAGGTCGTTTTGAAGGCAGCAGTGTCGGCCCAACACGTGACCTTCTGCGTCAAGACCACGCGAGCAACGAGATTTGCGGAGACTTCGGGTTGTAGCATGCGGCAGCTTTTATTAATGGAAGCGCGCTTGTTCGGCGCATACCAGCCGGCTCACGAAGGAGGTTAAAAAAGTTTCACCATCTCCAGCTAAAGGGAACCGTGCGTAGATGCGAAGCAGCAGGCGTTAACGCTTACACTGTTGACGCTGGCGCTCATCGCGGCCTTGCGTAGGAGTGAAACCTGGGGAGGCGCAAAACACGCAGTGATGGACCGGTTTTCCTACTAGAACACGACAATCACTGCTAATTGGCAATGAGAGAGAAGACTCCGATTGGCCGCAGGGGTCGACACACAGTCCGCTTTTAGTTAACGCGCACGCTGCAAATTTTTCTTGTTGAACAACGCACATGTAAAATCTCCCACCAGATCTACCTTGTAGGTAAAGATCCAGTGTCTATGTGTAAGGGTTGGCCAGTCAACGGTTGTGCAGCACGAGCAGTCGTTTTTGTCAAACAAAACTCGCCATTCTCTAGCACACGCTGCCTGTGTCGGCATTGCGAGGCGAGAGAGGGTAAGCGTACGAGAGGAGAGAAAGAGAGACGCGCATGCGTAGTGGAGCGCAGACGCCACCGGATGAAGCTCGTTCATAAAACGCTTCGCATCGAGGAACCCTATATTCGCATCTAAAACATGACATCACCGGTAGTGCAGAAACCTACAGCGCGCTGTAACGTTTTGATCACCGACGCGACGCGGTGGGCTTCAATCACGTGACGTAATGCCCCTTCTTTCTCTTCCCTGTCTTCATGTTACATATATGCTCGCACGAGCCGAGCCTCCGTGTGAGGCATCGCGACCGGCTGCAAATAAAATACCACAAACCGAAAACTACGACACGCTAGGCGATTCGGAACACAATAACCATAGCTGCAGAACGGAGATTGTTTTTTAAGGCACGAAATAGGGTTCATTACTCAGCCTAAAAAAACAAGAAAAAGGAATAACATCCCAGGCCACAAAACCTAGAACTATTTCTTGGCTGCGAACGCGTTCAGTGTGAGAAGCCCTCCCAGCCTCTTCAGCGTTGCACCCGATGTGTGAAAGTAAGCATGGGCGAACGGAAAACATCCACGCGTGGTGCGTTGTCTCGCGCACAGAAATACCAAGTAATGTGAACGGGAGAGCAACCACCACAGCGGCTCAGTTGTTGGAGCATCGAACACGTAAGCCGTAGGCCGTGTAGCCTGTTCCGTATCGGCGGCAAGGTAGTTTTTTTTTGCCTACGTCAATTCCCTTCCGTTTACGCCATAACTACAACACTACAGTTGAAGACTACGAATGATACGCGCTATATATATTCCTCGGCTTCACAATTTGTTCATTAAAGTACGGTTTGTCTCTAAGAAAGACAAGGATACCTTGGTCCATTCCCACTCTGTTAGTTCATTTCACAAAAGTTGCAACTTTGCTAAAGAACGAAGCACTGAACATGGTAAGCCACGACAACGACTGCGGTCACGCAAAGGCGGGTGTATACGTGTAAAGCACAACGGAGACACGACAAGTCAATCAACACTGCTGCCATTCAAAGCTGACCCCACCTCAACAATTATCCAAATCGATCCGAACTTATTGACCTCACGTACCTTGCGACGAAAACCTCAGACGTCCGAAGGGGGTAATCCCGAGACGTAACCACCGGCTAAACCACAGTTCCTTGATCGTGCACCCGGGATGCAATAGAGTAGCCGCTTCGCAGCGTGTGTACCGTATTATCTACGATCTGTAAGTTCACGTATACCACCCACCGTTGTTATCGATTACAAACGGAGTGTAATGAATAACGAGCGTGCACTTTTCGATATGCGAATTCAGATGGCCGAGCACTCGAGGGCGGCAACGCGCACAGTGGTCCGAAGGTGACCGACTCAATCGCGCGCCGGCGGCGGAGGTAAAGATAAGAGCGTTTCAGAAAGAGGTGCTATCAGTACACTTACCCTCCAAAAACGTCCTTCCCTGCAGCCGTGTGACGCACCTTATCAAGGCAATACAGAGAGCTGCCCCCTGCGATACCCCGCTTATCTATTTTTCTTTTACGTCAAGCCACGATAGATAATCATGTCCCGTTGTTGGTCGCGTACAAGCACGTTACGATAGCATACAAATTACAAGACTTCGATACTTGCGCGGGCAGAAAACGCCCGGTCGATTCATATACCGTACGTGCTGCATTACCAACAGGGCACTCGACAGGGTTTCATCATGTTAAGGAAAGCTTAGATTTCCGCCAGAACACAATCAAAAGCACTTTACGCGATAAGATTCCACCGCGACTCGAAAGACACATAAGTATATAGATACGACTCCTAAAGCAAGCTGCTTTTGAACAAGGGTTTCTCGAGAACTGACGAACGGATGTCACCAAGCCGGAATGCAACGCATTATAAGTTGCATTAGCCTTCGGTTAGTCGAGTGAAGACTTGAAATGGGAATACCAAAGCTGGAACAATTAGCAAGCACTAGCTCTCCATCCTAAGTGATTATGTATCGCTGACTTTCAACGAGTGTTCCTCTTAATGACACGTTAGAACAGGCCAGGGTGAGCAAGCTTTTACATATGCGAATGCAAATAAGAAGAAAAGAAAAATGGCGGCAGTCTTCGACTTGAGGGGCCGAGATTATATGTCTCAGGTAATGGAAAGTTTGAGTAAACCGCCTTTGGCCGGTGTGTTTGCGAACCGTAAGGTACACAGTGCAACCAGCGGACCTTGCACTTTTTCTTTGAGGAAGTGGGAGTCGCCATGTAAAATCAACACCGTTTATAACAGGCTACAAAGAGCGCGTGGCCAGCGGGGGGAAGGGAGATGAGTCAGAAGTCCCCACAGCGCTCCTGTGTGTGCACAGGCCCTGCGCCGTGCTCCCTACCAGGTTGCAGAAATTAGGTGCCTTTTCTCGTCTTCTAACCACTAACAACACCACCACCACCAAGTCTGTCGCGACGTTTGCACAGCGAGATGCAAAGAGAACTATTGCTTCACGTTGCACAACGTTCGCTATACATCACAGCACCAGCGTCTAAAAAACGCTGTCAGGCTTTTCAGCAAACAGGTATGCCCGAAGATGTTAAAAAAAAAAAAAGATTGAATGAGTACCCAGAACTAAAATTCCCTTTTGGTGTTTTTGCGCAGCTGAAAGCTAGAAGAGATATACGTAGGCATATATGAGAGAACTGGTGTTGACAGGCATCTTAAAGTCTGCGCTTAACAAACACTTGCCCACTCGGCCTAAACTAAGTTGGCAACCGATTATCCGTCTGCGGTGCTGAAAGCTTCAGGTGCTAGAATGTCGTCAACGCGTCAATCAGATGGCCAACTTCTAATTCATGTCCCACACAGCGACCCACACACTGACCTAATAGGAACGAGGGTGCTGCATGCGAATCGGTGGGGGGGGGGGGGGGGGGGGTGTAAAAGAGCTTCATGCACTGGCATACAGGGAGGGGGGGGAGGGAACTGCAACGAATCGTCGCCTCCACCTAAGGGGAACCTGACGGACGCCTGTGACTAAAACAAACACAGTATCTTTTGATGACATTTTTTTTACAAACCGGTGTATCGCGCGCAAACGGATTGCATGTTACTCAAGTTCAGATGTGACCTTACCACAACGAACTGCAATACTTGCATGTGGCGGGCAATGAAGACCCGGACAAGCTATCAGGTGAGAGAAAAAACACCACCAACAGCTCTTTTCCCAGAGCTAGCAGCCTATAGCAAGTCCATTTGCAGCTTGCTAAGGAAGTTATGCCGAAAGACAGTTTGGTGACGGTGTCGTCCTTACCGCTGTCACGACGCGTCTCGATATCTGATCGCCGAGCTTCGCAACGGACTCTGCATCTAACTTTCCATCATGTATTCAAAAAATAACCAGCCTCTGTTCCAAAATATTATACGGGAAGATGCTGACGGGAGGCTATCTATTCAAGTAATACACACTGTTCCCTTTTGTTTGCTGAAACTTTTGTGCTATAACAAGGTAGAGTTGTGATTGTATTATTTTTTTACATTGTATGGCTCTTTCTCTGGATTACAATTCTTAGTGTTCTTCACTAGTTCATATAGACTCACTTTGTATACATCCTCTTTGTACACTGTTCTTGATACCCTACACTTCATATTCATTTCTACTTTTCCCCTCCTAGTCTGGGCACTTCATGTCCTGAGTATTGTTAAAATAATAAATAAATAAATAGAAAATATCCGGCCCACGACAACAGCACCCAACAGCTTGAAATCTCCGTCATCTCCATTCTTGAAATCGATTCCCTCTAACAGAGGCACTCTTTGGTAGCGCTATATACGTGTAACAGCGGCCCTCAGCTACGCGTACAAACCTCAATATCAGCCCTGCGCGAGTCGCCGCCCTTCTATACACAGCGTTCGACTACAACAGACAAAAGGAGATAATTTCAGCGAACGCAGTGCAACGCCACAGTAGATTACTTCGAGCACCGACTTGGCAGCTCTGAACGAGACCCGCAGAAAGATGACACTCGCAAGTCTCGAGAACACTTCAAAAGATAAGCCTCCTCGACTCACGAAGTGCTTGCGCAACGGTCGCCCCCGACAATCAGATTGGCCAATAAAAGCTCTGGATATTTCTTGCAGATTGTAAATTGATCAAGTGCATACGAAAAGAAGTCAATACGCCAACGCTAGGTCGATCCAAGTTCACATCACCTGTTCACCAGGCCCGTAGCCAGGAATTTTTTTTTTTCGAGAAGGAGGAGGAGGAGAGGGGGGGGGGCTTGTTATAGCATTTAAAAAACACTTATTTTTCTAATTTTTTTCTCTGTAAAATACCCCCTTCCGTTTGAATTTCGGGGAGGGGGAGGGACTGGGGCACCTTTCTAGGTTATACGGACCTGCTGTCCAGAATTGTACATGCTCTTATAGCTCGCATCAAAGGTTGCCGAAAGAAGAAGCGCTCAGGAAGTCTTTCATCGTAGACCTTTCCCGTTGCTTTCCCAGAATCAGGACGTTCGTTCCATCTCCCACCTCTCTTCACCCCACTCCGTCGAGGCCTTTCTTTTTCCTAAACATTATTTTATTCTTTTCAATACATTTAAATGCTTCTTTGTTATTAAGGTTGACATTGAGACCGTTCCCTGCGTTTTTGTATTTTCCAAAAAGGGCAACACCATTTGCCCGGCAAGTAACGTATGGACAGGGCGCTCACTGAACAGACACCCTTCGTTACGCACTGAAAATACGAGGACGAAGCGGATACGAATAATTACTAAAAAAAACATAAATACAAGTAGAAACTATGTAGTGGTATAGGCGCCACCTGCGTTGCGGCAGTGACATCTACGCGTTGGCGCTTCAGCCCAAATGCCGCATTGTTTCGGGCAAGCAAAAAAAAAAACAAGTAAATTGCTATGCAGTCCCTCCCCCCACTTTTTTTTTTTTTACTGGACAATGGGACACACAAAAACTGTGCGCCATGGGTGCGCCTACCTTTATGATCCCATGAACACTGAAAAAAAAAGCACCAGAAAGCAAACAAATTCCAAGAAACTCACAGGTTCATTTTATTTGCCTAAGACGGCAAAGGCAATCCCATCTGCTGCTTTAGTAATAATTATCATCAAAGAATCATCAGTACCATGAAACTACCACCGTTATACATAAAACTACCACCGATTGTGATAGTGATGAATTATGGCACTATGGATGATTGAAAAGATCATGGTCATCTTCATCGAAGATGACGATAACGACGAGTTTGGAAGCGTGTATGAATGGGATTCATAAGAAAGATATTCGATGATCTCTCGGAGGCGGCGGTCACTTTTGTCGTTTGATGAGGTATGCAAGGCATTCTTTTTAATAACTGTATCTTAAAGGCCACCATGAGACCCAAAGACTTCTTAGTGTATATGGGGAGTGAGTTAAAACCCTTACAGTACAGCCTTGCACTGTATTGTGGCGTCTTTTTTTTACTATTAACTGTAATAGTAATACTACTTTGTTCTGAGTGGCATAAGACTCAGTAGTGGGTGTCTTTCCTAACACTAAGTACTAGTCATTCGTGACTCATTTTAAAGTGTTTAAAACCAACTCCACACTTTCGTTTCGTCGTTGTCTGTGGCATTTTAATCGTATCCATCAAGTCAACGCCCCCATTGAAGAAAGCTAGAAATGTAAAAAAAAAAACAACTGCATACTTTTAACACGCATCGCATATACTCGTGTAAGGCGATTGGCTTTCATTTTTACAGATACTATGAAATGAAGGCGACGTTCACGTATCTCTCGAGAGGTTCACGCGAGACATGCACATAAGAACCCACGCACACTCACTTACTCACTCACCAGGTGAGAAGCGCCAAGACGATCGCGGTTGCCGAGGGTCCGCTAGTATCAAGCAGCCTAGGCAGTATCCACGTAACCTGGGCACACGCATGGCTGCTTCAGCGACGTGCCGCTGAGGTTCAGCAGAGAGCCGGAGGCCCGATGACGCCTGCGAAGAAGAGGACAGGATGTTCACACTCCAGGGTGATGAAGAAAGAACAAATAATAAAAACGCCGACACAGCAACGAAAACAGAGGAGCGTGCATAGTGTTTACACGCAACGCACACAAACAACACGAACTGCAGCCAAGACGCCACAACTATACACGACAGATGGCTGGCACCACAGAGGCACTGCAGATGACAAGGTGAATGTATGCATACCAACGAGCCATTCGGGCAGTCATGATATAGGAGTGCCCCGGGAGAAGCACGGATACACTGGTTGTCCAACCCGAATGCTCTGAACACATTCGGCTGATCCTAGCTCCGATAATCATGCACCCTCGGACCACTCGGAGGCGCTTTAAGCTAAGCTTTTGAAATCACTGAAAAATAAAATAAAATGAAATAAAATAATATGTATCTTCATTCTATTTATCCTGCAAGTTCCCGTGAAACGCCAATTCATTTATTCAAGAGGAAATTAGCAGCAAGAAAGCTTTTTTTTGCTTTTATAGCTGGAATCAGAGTGAAATAAAACTCATCTAGAAAATGCAGCGTGAAGACATAGGGAAAAAAATGCGGTAGAGACGAAGAGCACTCTACTCATTTTTTTAAATTGCTTGTGTCTTCCCGCAGCCTTTTCTAAATTAGGACTATAAAGTAACTAGCCCAAACCGCAGTACTTCTCAAAATGGAACTTCCGCGCAACCAACGGACTCTGTACACGATCATTTACACTCAGTCAAACCCACAACTTTTTGCTCATCATTACGATACTCGGCCACTAGGCAACAGCGACGGTGACAAAACGAAAAACCGCTGGAACACAAACGTCACAGCGGTCACTGCCCACCTTTTCTTTGCATGCTCGAAGAAAATAAAGGTCTCCATGATCGTTCGCCATTGGTGATCTCTGAGGCCCGCGGCACTTTTCGCCTTCAAGAAAGTGGGGGCGAATGATGGAGAGAACGCGAGTTTTGGAAGAGGAGGAGAGAGGGGCAATTCAGGAAACACGTTCGCGCATTTCCTGTCGTCGTCTGGTCATCCATAATGCATCCGTCGACCACCGACGAACCTGAGCTACGCTGCGTGGCAGGGAAAAAAAATAGCGCGACGTCCATCACAGTGCATGCATACATCAACTGCGCCCCAAGCAGACCGACCCCTTTGGCTCAGTTCTACCGACTTTGTATATTCGTTTTTCTTAGCTCGTTCGATATCCATTCGGTGAGCGCGAACACAAAACGCGCCCGACGTGGCTCCACCATGGACTCGCTTGCCCCCGTCAAATGTGCTTTTGCAGGAACCCCATCGACTGACAGCTGGATATGCGATCGAATGAGATTCGGGCCAGATTGTGCTGCGCGAACCGTGTAGGTGTTCCTACTATATTCGTCCCGTAAGGCAATGTTCTCTACTCCCCCTTTCTTTCTGAACACACACAACACAGAAAACACACACAAAACACACACACCCTACCCGGTCGGTTTCGAGATTACTTCCAAAAATCGAACGAACGTCGTGAATTCAATGGCTGCTTTTACAAATCCAAATTTTCGCTTTAAGTTTATAGGTTATGTTGATAGCCGAAATGTTCCAAATTTATTCTACAACCTCTTTTTAGATTACGCGTGAGCATCGTTTATCACTTCGAGTAAACTGTGGTCTACAATTACGTTATTGCACGCAGCTTATTATTCGCCTATATTAACATTATCTAAAACTATACCTTTGCGACTACGGCTGATACTCGCTAATACTAGCCTTAAGGTAATAATGGGTTTTCGGACGTCAAACCTTAACGATTATTATGAATACTAGCTACTATGAAACACTAGAGCCATTGCGACTAGACACACCAGTTAAATTCGGTTAGAAACCGTAATTATACACCATTGCGGAAATTGCGCGGAAGAGAAGGTAAAGGCTTTTTTTTTTTAATTGCACGTCATGCACTTTGTTGCATACATACGTTTGACCAGGCTCATTTCCGCTGGCGTCTTTTCCATGACGGAATTGACGTTAGTCAACGCTTCACAGAAATTAAACTGAAACCTTCCAATAAAGCTTCGCTTACAAACCTAATTTAACAAATTCGTTGTGTCCGCCATTAGTTCTTTATCTTTTATTTAGTTTACTTTTCAGATAATCACGGCGTTGAAATTATCAGACCTGATCTCACCTAAGGAGGTTTGCCGTCTTTCACTCTAGGCCCAGGCTTTTCGCCTTCCGCGATGAGCAAGAGCTACAGCCCCAGAAACTAGTGTAAAACACAAAATTGTACATAAAGACACGGTCAATGTCCGGTATCAAGACGTGGTACACACAGCATCCAGCGCATGAAACGAAAAACTCTTCTCACTAAGATTAGACGGCCTTGTAGCATACATGTGAACGTTAATCGCGCAACACGCCATTCCAGTTCCCATGCGACTAAGACAAGGTTCTCGGGTTTCAAGAGGCTAAAAAAGCATTGATTGATTTGTGGCGTTTAACGTCCCAAAACCACCATATGATTATGAGAGACGCCAGGTTAAGAAAGCAAATTTTCCAGCTATATATTCGTAGCACCCCCCGTGTAAGACGCTGGCGGAGGGCGAAATATATATATACCCCATATTGCCTCTTGCGCATTACGCAAAGAACGTTCCAAGTCCCGTAATTAATTTCAATACTTCCAGGTGTATCCCGCGCTATTTTTACGGAACTATATGGAATTATATAATCAATCCAACATCTTTTTTTAAGAGGTATATGTAATACGACGGAAGTTATTGTCGAGCCAAGCGTTTATTAAGGAAAGAAGACGCTGTGCAAAGCTTTAGAGTAATGCTAGCGCAAGCGAGAAAGTGTTCACACGGCGAAGTGCAACAGAGCACGTCAATCAGAAACTGAAGAATTTAAATGTCAGGGTCACCGTTGGGCGTGCAAGGGACACCGAAAATAATCAATTAAACACCCTTAATACCGACACTTCTAGCTTAAGTTCATATCATCCATGCGAAGTAATACACAACTAGATATTTTTGTACAAAGCCATTTCCAACGAAGGCCACAAATGAATCAATCGAGCCTCGCAGGTAGGGAAAATACACCACCGAAAGAAACGGGTAGGCGACACCGGCACATATTCATATTGATATGCAGAGCAGGAGTCCTGAAAACCTTACACAATATGAAATCGTTCCTCCATGCCTCGCTAAGTCTAAAGAACATGCAAGCGCCGGGCTGCACAACGATGTCATCGCATTAAACGTAATGGATGAACGAATACGAGAGCGCCCGAGTTAGAAAAATAAAGAAAAAGAAGCAGGACAAAATGAATCAGTGCCTCGCGTGCGGGCTAACGTATCTGGCGAGCTGTGGAGCATTACAAATAAAACAGAAAAGACTGGGAGTACGCTCTGCGCTTTATACACGCAAGAGTGTCCTTCCCCGTTCGCGACGGACGAAAACCATGCGTGCATGCGTTTTTCAATGCAGACACATTGCTATTCAAAAAATACACACACACATACACACACACACACACAGCACCGGGTAAAAGCTAACGGAATTGCGTGATGACTCCGCATTTATTATTGCACGCGCGTCTACAGTTCAGAAATGCTGACGCCAGTCCCAGTCGCAAATACGTAGAAAGGGCTATAACGTACTATCATATCGGTTATATACGCGGCGTGCTGAACGACAGTTGAGGAGGATATATTCCTAGAACAAGGCAATAAGCCTCCAAAGCTTGGTGGGCGTCGCCAACTACATGCGGGTAGAAATAAATGCGATGACTCTCTAGAAAGTGGGCGGGGTGGCGTAAAACTTGCTGGGAATTTCCTTGAGAAAACTGCACTTATTGTGTGCAGTATATGGTGTATATATCGGGTTAGAGCAAGACACGGCAGTGCAGATGCATTCCTTTATTACGCTGTTATGGACACAGCTACAGATATAGCCGAAAGTATCTGAGATAGGCGAATAGTAGCCAATGCTGCTATTATGCGAGCGCATACGGTAGGCTTCTCAAAATGTCAATCTTTTGATATAAATTGCTACTGTGCTCCAAGTTTAATGCGATGCTTGTTCTATTCCTTGCGGGACTATGCACCAGTTTATGTTGTACAGAAATTAATTTCTGGAGCGAGCCTATACTTCGCACAGAGCGTAATGGTACGCAAGTGTGATCAGTACTCAACCGTGAAGCACTGAACACAGGAGCTGGGCGACATATCGGTTAATTACCACGAGCTCAAGAAAATAAGTCTACTGACGTCAGTGCTCTTCAAATTAGCGAACAACGCGCGCTGTATTACTTTAATCTCGGCTACAAGGAAGAAAAAAGCTGCACGGCAACGTTTCATTTCAGGTAAAGCAAAAACAGCAATATTGCGTTTTCCGGTCCACATGCAACGCACTAAGGCTTTATTAGGACGTAGAAATCAAAGCATGCCAGCGAGAAAGTAGAAGGGTGACAGCGTTTGCTGACATGTTTGCTGGAATTTACCGTATCTAGTGGAATGTAACGGTTTTTTTCCTTAGGGCCCTTTTATTTTCCAGATTTTTGCTATTTAGAAGTCCACACTGGCCTTATAATCAGATACCGATATAACTAATATTTTTTTCTTTCTCAACACAGTGTAAAGTCGGACTTCGTATTGCAATAGTGGTAGCGTTACAATCGAGTAAATACGGTACATTTGAAGCATAGATATAGGTAACGAACACAACGTATTTTTTATTTTTTTTTGCACGGAAATCACAGTATACCCTGCTAAGTAAAATCGGTGACGGCTCACTGTCTCTGACCACAGTTCTAGTAACAAATTTTCTGCGACTGACTGAATGCATGAGCCCAATACTTGGACTCTTTTCTAGATTTTCTGTTGCTATGTTGTCAGTTCGATTGATTGATATGTGGGGTTTATCGTCCCAAAACCACCATATGATTATGAGACACGCTGTAGTGGAGGGCTCCGGAAATTTCGACCACCTGGGGTTCTTTAACGTGCACCCAAATCTGGGCACACGGGCCTACAACGTTTCCGCCTCCATCGCAAATGCAGCCGCCACAGCCGGGATTGTTGTCAGTTCGAAAAGACATCACTGTTAATTTTAAAACACACACACACATATTATATATATATATATATATATATATATATATATATATATATATATATATATATATATATATATATATATATATATATATATATATATTGTGATGAGCGAGACAGAGACAAGAGACAACACCCGATCCTGGGCCAGCTGTTCTTATTCTGACTTCGTTCTTTCTTCTTTGCTCTAGCTACCCGCGCGCCGAAGCGCCAGCGTCTTTCTTGGTCATGACACACACACACACATATATATATATATATATACATATATATACATATATATATATATATACATATATATATATATATATATGTATGTATGTATTTTAATAGCATGCAAAATGCTATAGAAGTTGCGTGCATAAAACTATAAAAATGCAACAGCACACAACTCTAAGATTAGGCGAGGTGAGTGCCGAAAGAGTTCACTCGGACGATTTTCGTTTATGAAACCGGAACACGTCGGTCAAAAGGTCATGCGCTAAAAAAAAAATCCGCGGTGTACGAATTCGAAGTGTCCCGCCCTTGAAAAACCAACGAACACGCTAGTACATACACGTACACGTGCGCACGCACGCACAACTGCACCGAACAACGGCAAACAGTGCTCGGAGAACTGCGGTGCTGCATGTTGCTATATACAGTCGGCTACAGCAAATCTGACGAGCTAATTGAACGCGAATTTCAGCTTTCTTAACATAACCCACGACACTGATTATACCCAACTGATGGTTAAATGTAGCAAGAGTTAGATTATAGATATTCAAACGGTACGAGTCTAGAAGCTATATATATACGTGAACGAAGGCCTCGCGTGGTCACTTGTGATTTTTCGTACATCCAGCATCGCGTGAGTTGTCGATGCGTACGTGCAGTATGCTGAGACAGCGCAAGCGCCAATGCAACCATCCGGGACTGCGTGCCTCTCGTAATAAATCCGACGAGCGCCCCAGGCGTGACGACCGAGACGAGAGGTTATATTCCAAGGGCAGGACAGCGAGAAATCGCGATGATCGTAAAATAAAATAAAAAGTAAATATCGTACTCAGACAGCCACGCGTAGACAGTTCGCGCACTTTATGCAATTCTAGATGCGAGCAAGAACACTGAGTTTGCCAGGGCGCAATAAGGCGTGCATAGGAAAAGAAAAAAAAAACGTATCTAAGTAAGAAGATATATGCGGGAAAGGGTACGAACAGGCCCGTCAGTCACGGATATATGCAGAGCAGCAGCACTCCTGCCGACTTCCTCGAAAACTGTCCCGAATCACGGGCGGGCTGCCTGCCAGTCATGCGTGGCACATACGCGCGCATCGGTGCGTGACAATTTTTGATGTCTTTAGCTACGTTCGCAAAAAGAAAAAAAAAGAAACGTTCATTTGGGTATACGTAACTGCACTTTTTTCGTGCGTACATGTTTCGTTTCCGCCCTTTATTTTTTGCTTCTGCCACGCGCAAACAAGTAAAAAGAAACGGCATGCAAATGCTAAACGCACCGGAACGGTATGCCAAGGGTGTATGCATGAGGAAGGATATAAGACGCGTGCCCAGAAAATAAAACTAGGTACTGCGACAATGAGTCGGGCCAAAAAGACTGCTTGTTTAGCGAATGCATATGCTATACGTTGTAAGCCCGTTTCACAACGTGCAGGTTCTTTTTGTATAGTGAGTGTCTGAGACGTCACCTCAGACAATTTAGACAGCGCGAAGGCGTTTGCAAACAACATCTACAGCATGCACTGAAAACGCGTACGAAACACTGACAGAAACCGAAAATAAGGATGCACTATTGTACAAGTGTTTTGAGCTCGTTTTCAGCGTGTGCAGTAAATGTTTGCAAACGCCTCCGCACTATCCGAGGCGACGTCTCAGTCACACACAATACAAAAAAAACCTGCACCTTGCGAAAAGGGCCGACAACAGCCTGTGCATTCACGTATGTGTAAACAAGCAGTCTTTTCTGTACGATTCCAGACGCTGAAAATAATCATGCTGTATAGTTCATGGTTATTTTCGAGTATACTCTACCAGCTATAAATAAATAAATAAATAAATAAATAAATAAACAGGGCGATGTTTGCACTAAGCCACGCAAGATTTAAAACAGCGAAACTGCACATATTCCGAAGAATGATGTGGCTGCTTCCGAGTTATTTCTATACAAGTCATCGCTGGGTTATGCATATACACTAAAAAAATATCGAGTAAAAAGAGTGTCTTTTTGTCCCACAACAATAATCGTCATCAGGCTTGCGTGCGCTTCCTTTCTTGAAAACTCGGCGCTGGCCACTTTCGTATCGAGAATGCAGTGTAACCCTGATATTGGGCATGTCAATCGTAACCGCAGTGTACCGGGCGCGGGGCGATAGCGCAAGGATGGAACACAAAATAGATGATTATTGTTGTGGGACAAAAAGACACCCTTTTTACTCGCTTTTTTTTTTAGAGTGTAGTCAGTTTCTAAGCTGCTTCCAGGTGGTTGATTTAGTTTTAGCTAGGATGCTTGTATAGGTTGCTTCTTGCTCGGAGAGGGTCGAGTTAAACCACACATTCCCAGACCCGACACTATAGTCCGAACTCCAGAGAAAGAAACTTCCGCTGAAACTGAGCGTTCGCACCTCTCATATAGGTATGATGGGCCCGTCAACATAGGCGTATACCTTCCATCACACCGGGGGTATTTTGGCCACCCTTTCCCGTTCGATTTTGGCTTTCCCGTTCGATAGCATCATCTCGATTTATGTACAGTATATTGGATGTTTGCCTCGCCGCCATCGTTTTGTTTGCCGGGCTATCTGTTGCCTTCATTTTAAGCGGGCCAATGGTAGGATACACCCAATTCCTGTGGCACCTATATATATACCCGTTCATGACGACCAAAGCTTTCTGATAGGTAAAAAAATTGCAAAATTAACCGTTATAACGGGTCCTAGTAGAAAGCGAAAAAACACAGTATAGCCGATGCTCAGCCACTGGCCTTTTCCAGACAGGGACTGTTGGGAAATAGGGGGAGAGGTTTAAATACAGCGCGGCACATAAAAAAGCCTACAAGATATTCATACGCGCTGCCAAACATACAACTGCAGTATCAGCTTCGCTATTTTAAGCCTGGGAAGAGCAATTTTTTGTATCTATGATTATATTCGCAGCTTCATGACTAAATCCCTGGTCCCGGGCACACTTGCTCTAAGTATACGCGCGTGGGTGAACATGCAATGCAGCTATAGGTTACTGCGGGATGTAATAAAGAAAGAAAAAAAGGGCCCATACACGCGTCAGTGATCATGCAACGCAATTAGGTTAGTCCTATAGATGCTGCAAGGAAAACGGAAAGGAAATAGAAGCCAGCCGCGAAATTAAGCATCGCATGGCTTTGAAATGTATGACAGCGCCACCGCCGACTTACCCGCACCCAGCCATTCACGACTTTGTTATCTGAGAGGGCTGCCTTACACAATCTTTCGGCTCCTCTCACGAATATGGTTAAGAGTCAGCAATGCTGCGCGCGGCGAGAGAGCTGGGAGTACCATCCGAACTCTTTATCACTGCCGCCGGCACGCACCCAGCGAGTGCGTCGAAACCGAGTGACGTCAGCGCGTTTCAGGGGAACAGTTGGCGAATCATTTCCGCTTCGTACCACGGGTTCCTGTCATCAGAGAGAGTTCAACGAATTTCACAGGCGAGGCCACATGTCCAATATTGAATTTAATTTAAAGCAGCACGTGCAAGACCGACTGATTATTTTTTAACTCGAGCCAACTTGAGCGACGTAGGATAAAAACTCTACAAAATATATTTGTATAAAGCCTATAACACCATATGAAGCGCCTATAAGCTTCATGCTAGATCTATATATGCTTGATAAGAGGAATCTACAACGCTTCAAGGGTCACAGTGCGAGTACTTATAGCTGCTTATGTCACGCAATTTTGATTTGCACTTGTGTCACCAGTGCAAATCAAATCACCAGTGCTACGTATCTATAAAACCTAATTGCACGCACAATTCGCAATAACACCTGGATCCTATGGAATCATTTGTTGCGCAGATAGCCACGTTTTCAAAGCATTCAGTGCAGGGGAGTTCGATTATTTTATTATAGCATGTGCTTTCTTGTGCCGAAATATGTATTCAATTCTAATTGCGAAATAACCATAACTACACATTCAAAGCCAGAACCCCGAGCGATGGAATCCCAACAAGTCATCATTCTACCCAAGGTAACCCGCGAAACCGCGCAGGCACACTGTCCAAGGTACCGTGACCACGAATATTAATCAAATGCAGTTTCCTGGGCACCATTCTGAAATTAGAGGGGGGAAAGGCTCTCAAACAAACGATATATATTTGTTGCTAAAACGGGTTCCGTACGAAAGGTAATGATGAGTAACAAACCTTAAATTTATAATGTTATCTCAAGTGGTATGCACTTAATCAGAAAATAACCAACACACCCATCGCCGAACAAACCATGACGTGATTGAAGTTTTCGTTCCTCCAACTAAATGTGCGCAATGAAGCCTTTTAATTCAATACACTTGTCATCCCTCGGCACGGTGAGTGTACATTTGAAGGCGTGATGGCCCAATTTCGAGGCACTCCAAAAGAAACATTTTTCGTTCCCATGCTGTGCACTATATCCACAATGTCCAAGCACCGGAGATAGAGTATACACAAATGAAATATTTTACTTTGGTATAAAAGAAGGTTCCGTCGCCTCGAATGTGCAAGCCAACCCCACGGCCCCACCGCAATGAAGGCTATTGCCACAGGTCAACAAAGCTGACTGGGCTCGGCGGAATTGTGTCCGGCATTGAGCATAAATCTCGGACGTCGCTGTCTCTGCATGGTCGACAACTCGCTCGTCACTGTGTGTGAAGCACGTGTCAATGACAGCAAACTGACAGCTGTAGCTAGCATGTCGCGAGTTGCTGTCTTCTCGTGCACGTGACGTCACGATTAGTGTTGATACGTCACTGTGAAACCACCCAGTCGATACCGACACTGAAACTGCTGTTTAAAGGTAGCGTCATTAACATATTCAATGCCTTCCCAAGCTGTGCAATACTCTTTTTTGGTATTCTTGACACCCGTGTTTCTACATAGCGCAAGCAAACGAGAATATTTAGAGTTCATGTTAGTACTCCTTTACGGTGGGTCACTATCAACCTTCGAGAAAGAGAGAGAGAGAGAAACGCTTATGTCGAACCTGTCTTCCAAGCGATGTCCGGTATATCACCCTATAAGGTGGGAGTCCAGCCACCCTCTGGCTTCGACTGCCCTCTTAGGTAAATTTGAGGTTTGGTATGATGAGGCTGTTAAAATGTCAAGAATAAAATCCATAAAAATCGGAATGTGCCAAAATATGCACGTTGCGCCAGGAGTCATAAATACAAAATTTTTGGTGCGATTCAAATGCGACTTGGCGTAGTGACGTAGGGACGACGCTACCCCGTGCATTTGACTTCTACAATCACACAAAGCTAGGGGGCGCTATCGTAAAAATACAAAAAGGTGACATTTGACAGGTTTGTTTCGCATACAATTAACCATAGTACAAAACCTTACCACGCGTCTTCAATGTTTCTGCTTGAATGAACAGTTTCCTTTATAACAAAATATTACGCAGAATATTATCAGAAAGTATTCCTTCGAAAGAAAGTTAATGCTGTCCGCGTAAATGTAGGATGCAAGAAATCATGTTTTTTTTTTTAGAAAACTGGCTATGAAGACTTGAATCAAATGTTCATATAATGAAGAAACATTCAATATGTTTGGTCAATTCAAGAGTATCACAGCTTGAGACATATTTTGAAGCGGAACATCCTCCTTTTGAGCGAGCTGAAACAATCTTAATCTAGCGCATTTTGAGTCTCCAGCTGACTCATTCGCATGCAACAGAGGACGTCCATATACGCTTGATACATTGATTCTGTACCTTGCGATGACACTTATTTTTCACCCTACAGTTTGCCATATTCGACAAACTACTATAAGGTTCTCCTTTAAAGGTGAAAACTAAGTGCAAGAGCTTGAAGTAGTGTACGAACGCACACAGATGGCCGAGCGAAAACGCGCGCATCTTAAACAACAGAGTCCTGAAAATTTCCATTGGAAATTTCAAAATAAATCGATACCAGTATGTCCCACAAGCTTGAGAATGTGCTTAGACAAGTTAGCATTACGTAATATGTATAAAAAATATTTACGACGACCGGGCAGGCGAAGTGGAATGAGAGATCTTTAGTTTCGGTTTGCAATTCATCTATAGTATAGGGGTTGGAAAAATGGTCGTAACTTTCGAACGACTCAAGATAGCTACACCATTCGTCTTCCTAAATATTCTTGAATGAACAAGGATCTTAAAAACGTCAAATCCAAAAAACACCACTCTTTGTTCATCAAAAAAAAAACTGCGTTATTTCAGGGAATGACCTACCTTAACCACATATTAGGAGCCCGCGAAATAACATACTTCTACAACTCCCTTTACCAAACAACTCTCATGCGTTCGTACGCGTCAGCATCAAGTTATTATAATGTGCACACAAACAACGGGAAGCATGCGGCTTGTTTCCGCTATATATCTTATGTGACAGCTGTTCCAGCAACATTTCAAATTTAATAGTTGCTACTCTGCTTTTTTTTTTATGGGGTGGGGGGTGGCTGATGAGGCCACTACAACACTCATACATGTGCAATACGGTCCACTGTTAGAGGGAACACGCGAGCTCGTGGCTAGCGGTCCGCGCAGCGCTAACAGGCGGCGATATTTGTAAGTGCAGTGCATGCACATAGAGTTGTATATAAGGACAGCGCGCGCCCAGTTTGGTCTGCTACTTCTCCACCTTTGCACCTGAAAGCGTGGCAAAGCGCTTCTGTATTCTCGTGATGCGATTCATCTAGTTTCCAGTCTGCCTGTAACTCGTCGAACTTTCAAGCAGCACAAAAAGTATATAATTTCCTTTATCGTGGCATTGTTTTGCTAGCTGTGAACGTTAAACCCGTCATATCTTTCACATCCTGCTCCCCGAAACAAGCCGCCTTTGATAACAGAACAATGTAGGTTCGCCTTCGAGACTATAAAATATGACCTTAAAAAAGTAGCAGAAAGGCGAGTTAGTATCAGTTCATTTACAATGCGGAGGAAGAAAGTTTAAGCGGAAAGACAGGGAGGTTAGCCAGTTCTTAGACCGGCTGGCTACCTTGTGCTGGGGAAAGGGGTGAGGGAAATGAAAGATGTTAAAAAAAATGTTGCGAAGAGAGGGAGAAATTACAAAAAAAACGACAAAGAAAAGGCAACATCAAAGAGTATAAGACACTAAAGTCTGTCTCTGAGGCCAGTTGTCCGAAAAAAGCGCAGCAAAGCTTTCAAAGCCTTCTGGGCTGAGGATGGGCTCAGCCAATGACCCAGAATCCTTTGTTCCGACAAAGGCCGATCGTCCAGTCTATCCAGAGCTGCAGTGAGTTCTTGTCTTTGCGCGTTGAAATGGGTGCACGCACTCACACAGAAGGTGCGCGATGGTTTCTTCGCAGCTGTGTATTGGGTACTATCGTGTGCAGATCTAGCGGCCTCATCTGCGCGGTCATTGCTATATATACCGCAATGACCTGGTATCCACTGATACACTATGCTGCGCTGTTTCTCGATTGCTTGGTGATGAAGAAGCCTTATTTCAGCGACTAACTGATCATTAGGTCCATGGCGAAAGGGTGACATTAGACATTGAAGAGCTGCCTTCGAGTCCGAGAAGATAGACCAAATTCCCGAAGGTTCTTCCACTATAATCTCCAGAGCTGCACGTATGGCGGCGAGTTCTGCAGCTGTCGACGACGCCAAATGCGATGTCATGAATCATTGTGATGTGCCTCGCGGGAATAACCATCGCCCCTGCAGAGCTTACTGAAGACACCGAGCCATCCTTGTAAATGTGAAGGCGTCCGTTGTGCTTCTCTTGCAGGAAGAGTAATGTGGCCTGCTTCAGGGCTAGATGCGACGACTTTCTTATTTTGGATGCCAGGAATTGTAAGAAGGGCTTTGAGTGGGTTAAGGCACCATAATGGTATCGGCGGCCGTGCTGCATGCGTGAAGTGCAATGGAAGCACTGCGCAATGCTGAGCTACAGTTGCGCTGAATGCTGAGTGGGGCCTAGAAGTTCGAAGTGAGGCGAGGTGATGAGATGGAAGCCGAGCGAAATGTCTTATGTGCATTCTCAAAGCGTCTACGCGGATGTATGCGTTGACTGGAAACGTTCATCTGCGGCGTTGTTCTTGGACGTGAAAGGTGCATACGATAACGTATCACATGAAGCCATTGTGGATGTCATGGAAAATGTTGGATTAGGGGGTCGGGTTTACCAATGGATCCACAGCTATCTGAAAGGCAGAACTTTCTTTGTACAGACGGAGAATGGCACAACAACGCATCATTGCAACCGTCGTGTTGTGCCTCGAGGCGGTGTTCTTAGCCCCACACTTTTCAATCTAGCGCTACTCGGCCTGGTTGATGCACTTCCAGAATCTGTCCATCTATCAATATATGCAGATGACATCTGCATCTGGGCGTCAGGCGTAACACGCCTTCATTTGCATGCCCGGCTTCAGAGAGCGGCTACAATAGCGACAAAGTACCTGGAAGAACGGGGACTAGAGCTGTCATCAGAGAAATGCTCGCTTATATACACACATAAGGCGATGAACCCACATGTTATAAAAATCAACGGACACACGATCAACTACGTGAAGACCCACCGATTCCTCGGAGTCATAGTTGATCGCGACATCTCCTGGAGCCCTCACATCGCCCACATGAAAACTAAACTCACCATGATCACCCACGTAATGAGGTCTCTAGCTGGAAAAACGTGGGGTGCATCGGTACGAGCAATGCTCCAACTCCACACTGTTCTGTTCCTCGGTTATATGCGATACAGCTTACCCGTGCTTTGCGGGATCCGAAGAACAAACTTGCGCGTCCTCCAGTCGATCCAAGCCCAAGCACTGAGAATATGCCTAGGTCCCCCGAGATGCGCGTCTAAGCAGCGACAGCCATCATTGCGCGTGATTTACAATGCGAAAACGAAAAGCGCGAAGGGCCATGGCTGGCTAGCACGTGCCGAGTGCATGAGCGGAGGAATAGCAGACGAAGCGGGGCACGCACCAGCATGATGAACCAATGCGCATGCGCCGCATTTCGAACTCTCGCCAGCAGTTAGCGCTCAGCCGACCGCCGGCCACGCATTGGCCTGTTCCCTCCAACAGTGGACCGTAGTAGTTTTAGTTAAACAGAACACACGCGCACCACTGTGCACATCCGTGAGCGCATATATTAACACACAGCTGCTAACAGATGCATGCGTGCAACATTCAGCAAGCTTTTCCTCTTACTGACGCAATTCTGTATGCCACGTACACGCGCGTTGCGAGTGATATCACGGTTAATTCTTTGTTTCATCGCCGCATCCGAGGAAGACTAACGAATTACAACACCATGACAGCGGTGGGTGGGAATAATTATATAAAAAATGTTAGCGTAAAGGATAACCGTAGCTTGAGACAGCTCGCGAATCAAATTTCTCATATGTAAAAGGAAAGCGCACCGCGTTTCTATATGGATATACGGAAGCTAACAAGACAAGCATATTGCGGTACACGTTGGCAAAACGTTTCAGACAGGGAAAACATATGCCATTTTCGGTAGCAGCAATGACATCATCAAACACATAAAGCAAGCACTTGGACATTCAGGAACAGCGACCAGGAACGGGAGACCAACAGGAGGACCAGGAGGACCATGGTCCTCCTCATGGTCCTCCTGGACCATGGTCCTCCTCCGATGCATGCATGCATCAGTCGATGCATGCATGCACAGACTGATTTTCGTACAAGGTACACAACTGCTCATGTACACGCAACAGCGGAAACATTGCGATAATGCCGCCTTAAATAGGCATGGATCTCTGTCAACTGTGCAGTGTTCAGAAATAACTCGCTGTACGCTGTACGTTTCACTGCTGTACGTCAGACATGAAAAGCCGCATACAACGAGGTAAGCGCTTGTCGTGTGTTCCGTGTATAATTTGCTGCGCTTCTTGCCAGGATAGATTCATGCCAACTGACCCGATATAATTGTCTATAGAGCTAACGAGTGCTGAAAACGCTATTTATTTTGCTATTTCCGCTTAAACGTATTCCATTTCATATATTGATTGATATGTGGGGTGTAACGTCCCAAAACCACCATATGATTATGAGAGACGCCATAGTGGAGGGCTCCGGAAATTCGACCACCTGGGATTCTTTAACATGCACGCAAATCTGATAACACAGACCCACAACATTTTTTTTTTCATTTCATAGATGTGCACCGCCGAGTCAAGACCTAAAGAATACCGGTAAACTGAAACTTACTAGTGTTCAAATGTCGACACGGTATTGATAAAAAAAGGCATGCAGGATAGCGAGTCTGAGCCAGATGGCCACACGCGACGTCCTAAAATAATCCCCTCTGTCGAGCGTCCATGATTTTGCAAGTTCACATTCGGCACGTGTAAGTAACGACGATAGGCTGCAAGAGTGCGCACCGACTCGGAACTGAACGTCCTTTTGCATATCTCACAGTACAAAAATTCCCCGAGTCCTGGCTTTGGCGCACGCTGCATGCGGTTAAACAGCTACAATCGGTTCGAGGACGTGTGCTAACTATAGTTAACGGAAGTTGAAAGATCGCAGCGATAGAGTTCCCGCTAGAAGCGACCGGAGGAAACTCATTCCAGTACACATTTTCTGCAGCTGTAATCCCTCCCAGTGCAGACACGGAATATCGTAGAAAACGCGATACATGTGGCTGCCACTTGGAGTAACGATCAACGGCCACATCGCAGAGCACGCATGAAGTTCTTCACTAACAACCGCTGCCGGTTTCGCTGCCGGTACTAGAAATAGCAGCAGCAGCAGCAACACGGAGATCGCATTACGCTGACCATTGTGCAAGTACGCTCAAAAGGAAAGTCGCGCGCAGGCACGACCCGGGCGCTCGCGCAAGCTCGCTCAAAGGACCACCGCCACGCTGTTAGGGATGCAGCTGGTTGTTAACGCTGACGCGAACGTCAGCAACCGACCGCCTTCAGAATGAGAAGAACAAGATGTACAAGCACGAGAACAAAATGGAGGAGAAGAAGCGGGTGAAGACAAGTCGGTGATAGGGTCGAGGGCTCTGTAGAGAAGAGCAGACACTCGACTCCACGGGGGAGCAGTAAGGGGCAAAGACAACTGACTATGCACACGGAAATCGGCAGTTGCACGAGTACGAATCGCAGGGAGGCTTAGGAAAAGAAAGAAAGAAAGAAAGAAAGAAAGAAAGAAAGAAAGAAAGAAAGAAAGAAAGAAAGAAAGAAAGAAAGAAAGAAAGAAAGAAAGAAAGAAAGAAAGAAAGAAAGAAGAGACGAGCACGAACGCGAACCGTCACCCGTGCAGAGATCCAGACAAGACATGACGACGTCCCGTCCCTCCGAGGGTCGTCCCACTGCAACTGAAACCCCCGCCTCACTCACCGTCCCCCCTGACGAAGCGAGGGGGGCTGTCTGTCTAAGAAAAAAAAAACACGGCTACGTTTCAAAACAGGGAAACGTGCGCTGTATGACCGTCTCACTACTCGGCGTGCGAGAAAAAAAAAACGATGTCACATGCAAGTGGGCCGGGTTACACTAACGTCTCGACAACGCGTCTGACGGGCGAGTGAGAGACTGGTTTCAGTTGACCCGCGCTCGCGCGAAACTACACGAGACACTTTTGTTCGATCCGCTTTTTGTTTTCTTAGGTGTAGAAATAACTAATCAATCAACGAGAAGTTAACGTCATAGTGACGTAGGTGTCAGTTCCGCTAACTTTTTGAACCGCACAGCCCGTCTTTAGTCGACAACATGACGTCAGTTACGTCAAGCCCTGGCCTCCACGTATGTAAGAACACGCATGAAAGAACAGTTTCGAAATGACATTTCTCAATACTACCCATCATCCTTTCACATTTTCTTCCTTGTTTGTGTTTGAACGCGAGCTAGACAAAGTTGCAAAAGGAAACAAAACAGACGTGCGTCACATCAAACGTCCTTGGAGGCGCAATTGAGCAAACAAGAGTATACTTCAAAACACGAGCAAGCAACTATAAGAAGCGGGAGAATGTAAATACAACAGCACACCGTCCTCAAAAACAAAATATTTTCACTTCCCCTACACAATTTCCCATCTTTCATCATTTCCAACGACAACGGTGATAGATCTTCAAACAAGTACCACACAAAAAGGAGTCCTTTTCGGGCTTTCGCGGCAAATAAACAGTAAATAACGAAACCAGTAAACGATGTCAGCAGCAACTGATATAAGCTCAAAAGAGTGGACACCATAGTACACAAAGCACTTTTTTGAAAGGGAAAGGAGGGGGAAGGATAGGAAAAGTTTTATCGCGCAAGCTCCACGCTGGCAAGCGTCGCGGTTTATAAAACCGCACAACGACCTATAAGTGTGGCACCACAAACAAACACTTGCTGATGTTTTGCTTGGACAATTCGTTTCGATACTTTGTTTTTCGCTACGCGAAATCAATGTGTACACGAAGAAGCGCGCTTCCAATATATCTCCGCTGTTGTATAGCGGGAGCGTCACAAGCGTTAGCGGCTCTTTGGGGAGGAAAGCGCAATAAAAGTGGGACGGTCTGATACGGATGAAATTACGGCGTCGGCGCTGGCTGATACAGTTACGTTTTTCTATTGCGTAGACGCGCGGGAAGCAGCGAGATAGGTGTTGAAAGAAAGCTAGAATGAATGAATGAATGAATGAATGAATGAATGACATAAGCATGTCCCTTTAGGTCTAATAAAATATACAATAGTATTGCAAATTTGCACAGCGCGTTACTGCATGCTAGTATTGCAGGCCCCTGCCTAGCAGAAAAATTGAGTGAGTGAATGAATGAATGAACAAGAAAGACACAATGCTTAACAGAAACGAACAAATGCAGGAGATGTCGGTGTTACTGACGCACAGAGCTCAACAGGCCCCTAACGCTGGAGTGGCCAGAAGGCGTAGGCAGTGGCTTACGATAATACGTTATTTGAGATATATATGTCACATTTGGACATGTGACAAGGTAGATGCGCGCGCTCTAACGTGATCTGTACCTCTAAGCACAGCGTCATCAGTATATGTACTTCTTGTCGCCATTCGCAATCTGGAACGATAAGCGGCAGCGTTCCCAACAGGAGTATACGATTTGTACAAACGTGTTCTGTATAGAGCAACGTTTCTGGATAATCTAAATACGTTGCTTTAGAGCCATGAGCCCGCGCAGGTACAGGAAGCGTGAAGTTCTGAAATTCGGCCTGACGAGCATGCCATACTAGACAAAGTCAAATTGCGCCATAATGTCAAGTTTCGTATTGGCGGCACTTTTGGTCAATCAGGCAGACTGCAGCAAGGCGCTGGGCCAATAATAGTTGACAAAATGGCAAACCTGATAACACACCAGAATTGTATACAGTGATCAATATATAGCACCAACGGACATCTGACTTTCCCCCTCACCAAAATGCTTGGGGGACGACAAGACTGCGACGAACGCGGAGAGAAAGTCAGTTTTGCCAAAAGGGCGAAGCAATGAATGCGATAGCAACATATTCGAATGTTTTAGGAAGCAAGGCTAACATCCGATCTCATGTTAACTCTGCAAAACGGCCGCTCCAGGTACACTTTTGGCAGCGCTTTTTCGTGTTGAGAACGCAGCCCGTAGAAGCTCCCGCCTGCCTGGGGGCACTATGCGTGCGCTCGGCGATGTTCGCCCCGCAGATAGAGAAGGCTAGCGCATCCTTCCCCGTATATATATATATATATATATATATATATACGTGAATGACGGCGGCGGCAGCAGCGACGACCAAAACCAGCCGAGACTGTCCATATAATCGATATCGCAGTAACAAATAAAGAACGGTCGCGACAGACTGCGGATATGACGTCCTTCAGAAACTATGTACCCACTAGACGTAGCAAGCACGCACACCACTGCTCCCCCTAGTAGAGATCAGTCACGCAAACCGAGAAAACCATCGAGGCGCGCCTGCAGCGTGCCGCGAGAATCCGTGATCCTCCATTCGCCGAAACGTGCATTTACGTCACGACTCGACAAGAATGACGTCAGTAGGTGCACGATCACACGCCATTACGCCGCGGACTCCGTATATCACGCGTCGCCGCTGCCTGTTCTCACGCAGCGAAAAAAAAAAAACAGAAGGAAAAGATGGATGCGTTTGACAGCACTCGATGCACACGGGCAACAATGCTGTCAACCGCAGTACGTCCGTTACTAGTAGAAAGAACGAAAGAAAAAAAGAAAGAAAGAGAAAGAAAGAAAGAAAGAAAGAAGAAATAGAAAGAAAGACGAGATAGAAAGAAACGAGACAAATAAAAATAAATAAAAGAGAAAGAGAAGAATAAAAGAAAGAAAAGAAAGGAAGAGTTAACATGGTAGCCTGTATAAGGAACGCGTCGAGAAGACGTCGCAAGGACATAATGGGTTCAGAGAAATGGAAAGGCCACACGCACTCACACAAGCCGCAAGAACGTCGCCGATATAAAGAGTTTAAGCACAGCATGTGCCGGCAGTGCAGACGCGGGCAACATTGGGCAGCGGTAGCACATCCGCAGACGACTCGCCTCCGGCAAAATTTCAAACGAACGAACAGCTGCAGGCGACGCCACTCAGACGAACGGTCCAGTCACCATCACAGGCCCGACGCGCACGGATATCGTCGCACAAGTCGGAGAATGGTCAGCCAGCTTCGGTTCCTCCCAATACACTGCGGCGTACTGTAGCCCCTGCTCCGTGTTTCTGCTGCAGTCTCATACTGCTTCTACGGGTTGCGCATCCAGCAGCCGGCCGGTCAATCACGTAATGACTGCGCTCGATCCACCACTGCGAAGCGACACGGACGGAATGCGAGCGGCCGGAATCGCGAGTCTGTCCATGTGTAGCTCTCGTGTTTGTACCCCCATTGCTGTACGGTCATCCAATCGGGGTCCGCTTCTCTTGCTGTTTTCGCGCGCACGAAAAGGAGTGATGCGTGGACGAAGAAGGGAAAGCAAACTCAAAAGAGAAATGAGGGAGGACGAAGGAAGAGAGAGAGAGAACAAGCAGTGCCGACGACGAAGCATGTCGCGTCCAGCGCCAGAAAAATACGCAGGCTCTCTCGCTCTCGCACGCGCACTCACAACAAGCGGCGTCGTTGCGTGACGCAAGGTCGTTCAATCGGACAGTCCCGCGCCGGTCGCACTCGGACACGGGAGTGTGCACGCTCTCTGTCTCATTGATGGGAGAGAAAGAAAAGCGAAAGGAAAACCGCTTTCGAAATACGATGGGCGGAGGGACTTCACGCATCGAATGTTCCGCGAAGAGTGTGCATGGTGTTGCGACCGGGGTTTCCAGACACCGGAGGTCCGGGATGAAGTTGTCGAGGCAGGAGGAAGAGAGACTTGAAGAGGGTTTATTTACAATATGTACATTGCGAACTCCCTACACGGTGAGCTCTCAAACGTGGCAGGCCTCTACATGTCTCCTAACATAGCGCTACATGGTGCTTGGTTCTACATGGTTCTGCTCGGTTCTGCTCTCGAAAAAAAGCACACACGAATGAGCCGTGGGGGCTCATTATAAAGGGTCTGTCCTCCCCAGATCCCTAGATCGGGGACCGCGTACAGAGGGCACCGTCCAACCACGGATCACACATTACCCGCGAGGGTGACGAGCACGCACGGTCCACGTGAACGTTCAAAATTGAAGCGTGGTCACTGCACGGCCATGTGGCACGAACGTGGCTCCTCCTCGTCAAGGGGTGTCGCTGGGTGAGGGGTCTGAAGTTGATGACTGCATCCATCGAAAGGGCCGCCGTAAACAAGCTTCAAATGGTCGCCGAACGACTCGTTCAATTAGCGGGACGATTTCCGGCCGCCGCCGCCGCCGTCATCTTCCAAAGAAGAAGCGGCACTTGTGGTCTCCCGAACTGCTCACGGTGTCGTGGCGGCAAGACGCCGCACCCTCCGGCCAGGGGGGAACAATACATGGTGGACACAGGCCGCCAGCCCGTTTGGCGACTAAAAAAGGAACATCAAAAGGAACGCCGATCCATTGTCAGACCTGGCGCCGGTCCTAACAGTAGGCAGCCGGTCGTTCGGTTACTTGTTTGAAGATTAAAGGAGCGCCGCTCCCTCTTCCGCTCTGGCGCCGGTCACAACAGCTCGTCCGCCGGCGGGAGAAGCGACCTGAGGGTGACCAGCTGCACAGGTTGCCCGAAGTGTCGCTGTGTAGTGCTGTCTTCCAGGCCACTGCTGATGACGCTCAGCCAAGGACTCTTTCCCTCTCGCTCCTTGTGGCTCCCCTCTGGGAAAAGCATTCATACACACCACCACAGGCACGGGAGAGCACCCTGCCCGCACTGAGACACGTCGAGTCCGACAAATTATCCAAAAGCAACCTTACTTAAGCGGTATTACCAAACACAAAGCAGCAATCGGGACGTTTCTCTGAGGTTTCACCAAAACTCCTAATCCCGATCCGATAATAATCTTCCCATCAAACTGCTTTCAAGAAAACTAACTGTCAAGTGATGCGCTCACCGTGGCATACCCGAGTGCTTGCGTGAGCAATCCGCCGTAACCCACCAGGTATCATACTCATAAAATAAAGCATTTTACTTCACGCTATCTTTTAGTTCCCGAAATTTAGTGCCGCCAAAGCCAGTCGTCAATTCCTTTTGAGAAGACGAAAGCATAACTGCCGTGCTGCACCTGCATTAGGAACATCTTTATTAAATATCCGCAAACGCACATCACAGTGCTCCTGCCTGGATGAGATACCACCTAATCGTTCCCTTGCTGTTGCCACTTTCACAAAGCATACATATAAACTCACGAGCTAGCTTTTCTTACACACCGGACACATGCGAACAAAACATTAAATGAACAACAAAAAAAGTTTCGCATGAATCCTGAAAAATCTCGCAAGCAATAACTTTGCGTCTCTACGCTCAGTCATAATTAGTTCATAACGTTGCTCCTGCTCATTTACACGTATCTACCATGACGCAGGCTCCTATGCGTGTCGTTTCCTTCCAATAGATCTATACAACGTATATAGGCTACCAAAATGATAGAGCGCTAACGAAAACAAGGTACAAACGAGTTATTTACAAAATCACAAAAACAAACAAAATGTTCCTTTCAACAGTCCCGAGTCGACGTTTTCCGAGAGGCTAACAGCTGTTCGCGACAACTCTGAGTCGAACTCGCGGTGGTCGCGCCCGGAACGATTTTCTCGAGAAACGGGGTCTACAACACGCGTCAATCGCCCTGCTACCGAACCCCGCGACGTTCCTCGAAGCCGACTTGCTGTCGCTTCCTGCCCCTCGAAAACCACCGACTCTTTTGCCCCGCACCCCGTCCAATGCACCGCGAGAACAACGGAAGGGTCTCTTGCCCCTCGACCACTTACGCACACCATGCGCTTCTCTTTTCTTTGTTCTCTGGCCGCTTGGACGCTTGCGATACGGCAACTTTCTTGAAATTTCGCTCCGCCATTTGAATACATTCCTCAAACGCGTCGCGATTTTTGCCTGCCTGTTTTTACGGCGCTTTCTCCGTTTTGCACGTCTCTTGGTGCCGTCTACGGAGCCTTTCGCCCATCTCTGATGCTCACCAGCACCCACATGCTCATCTGATTTTTCGCGCGGACTGTCTGGATAATTGCCTAGCAATCTATCCTTCAAACACTGCCGCGTACGATGCGCTTTTCTTTTCCGGCGGTTCGGACGCACACGATACAGACCCGTCAGAGATGACAACGGCACTTTTCTCGCGATTTTACCACGCCGTTTGAAACCCTTACTCAAACGCGTTGTGCTCATCTCGAGCTTTGCCTTATTGTTGCCCTTCGGACGCTTTCTCCCCTGTGCACGCTTCTTTGTGCGGACCTGGGAGCCTTTCGTCCTACTCTGACGTTCTTCATCACCGATATGCTCCTCCGCCATCTCGCGCGCCCAGTCCTGATGATTGCCTATCAGTTCATCGTAAGACCGCGGCCGCGTAGATTGCGCACTTCTGTTCCTTACTCTCCGGCCGCTCAGACGCCTGCGATTTAAGCCAGTCAGAGAAGACAACGGGCCTTTTCTCGCAAATCCGCCACGCCGTTTGAAGGTCCTCGTCAAACGCGCCGCGCTGATCGCGAGCCTTGCCGCGCTTCTGTTTTTCGGACGCTTTCTCCGTTTGGCACATTCCTTGGTGCCAAACCTGGAGCCTTTCGTCCGCCTCTGACGCTCATCAACATGGTCTACAGGGCTGCAAGGTTCGATGGAACACTCTGTTAATCTTAACTTCGTTTCCCCCACCACGGAACCCTCACACCCTGCTGTGACCGCGAGCTCTTTTCCCTCAGAATGGGTTAAAACCTGTTCCATTCCCTTACAGGCACTAGCCTTCTCTTTGGCCTCAAACGGCACCGCCGCTATATCTACAGATATCAGACCCGCAGCACTCTCTTCGGCCCTAAACGGCACCGCTGCTGAAACGCACCGTTCGTGCGGTACATCTGCAAATTTCTGACCTGTAGCCCTCTCTTCGGCCTTAATCGGCACCGCCGCTACGTCGCACCGTTCGTGCACTTCATCTACAGATGTCTGACCTGTAGCCTTCGCTTCGGTCTTAAACGGCACCGCCGCTACATCGCACCGTTCGTGCGCTACATCTACAGATGTCTGACCTGTAGCCTTCGCTTCGGTCTTAAACGGCACCGCCGCTACATCGCACCGTTCGTGCGCTACATCTATGGATTGACCACTCTGCTGCAATGCCACCAATTCACAATTAAGCCTTTCTATCTCTTCATCTAATTCCTGCATCCTTTTTATATGTTCTTCATGCCTGCGCTCAGCTTCCAATTCCTCCTGGCGCCATCTTTCCTTTCTTTGCGCCCTTTGTACTTCCTCCTCCTGGTCCAATAAGTACATATTCCCGAAGTGCTCGATTTCCTCATTGTCACTATTGCTTTCGAGAATCACTTCGCGGAGTTTAGAAGCAGGCATATCATCATTAAAATCTAGCTCCAGATCCCAACACAGGTTCAGCAGGTTCTCTCTCGTCAATCTCGTAAGATCCATGGCGACTACTTTGCTTTGGCTCAGCTGTGACAAAACACAAACCCACCAGCGCTTCAATTCTGGGTCTAGAGAAATTGAAGCCTGGCAAATCTCACAGCGGAGACCACAAGCTTAAGCACCCAAGTAGCACTACGTGGCCAACATCCCTCTCTACTTTTTCTTGTTAATTTTTCACTCCTGCTTTTTACAACATCCTAAAATTTAACCCGCAACGTACCCTTAGAAATTTTGAAACATTACCCCTTGTTCCTATTGAATCATCTAAGCTTTCCTGCTTTAGCGTACTTGCTCAGATAATCATCCAGTGCTGCCTTGTGCTGAGATAACAACCACAGTGGCCAGGCAGTTGTTGGTTATATCTATCTTTTAACGAATTTAGGCTAAAAGACTCGATATATCTCAAGCACAAAGCCAGGCACTCACCCCATTACGTGCGGTGGTGGTACGCTGCTTCGATCCCGCCGAGTTCCAGGGCTTTCGGCTGGCCTCCGGTACATGTCGCTCTCCGTCGCAGACTCGTATCCCACCGCTGCCAACCAGTTGTTGCGACCGGGGTTTCCAGACACCGGAGGTCCGGGATGAAGTTGTCGAGGCAGGAGGAAGAGAGACTTGAAGAGGGTTTATTTACAATATGTACATTGCGAACTCCCTACACGGTGAGCTCTCAAACGTGGCAGGCCTCTACATGTCTCCTAACATAGCGCTACATGGTGCTTGGTTCTACATGGTTCTGCTCGGTTCTGCTCTCGAAAAAAAGCACACACGAATGAGCCGTGGGGGCTCATTATAAAGGGTCTGTCCTCCCCAGATCCCTAGATCGGGGACCGCGTACAGAGGGCACCGTCCAACCACGGATCACACATTACCCGCGAGGGTGACGAGCACGCACGGTCCACGTGAACGTTCAAAATTGAAGCGTGGTCACTGCACGGCCATGTGGCACGAACGTGGCTCCTCCTCGTCAAGGGGTGTCGCTGGGTGAGGGGTCTGAAGTTGATGACTGCATCCATCGAAAGGGCCGCCGTAAACAAGCTTCAAATGGTCGCCGAACGACTCGTTCAATTAGCGGGACGATTTCCGGCCGCCGCCGCCGCCGTCATCTTCCAAAGAAGAAGCGGCACTTGTGGTCTCCCGAACTGCTCACGGTGTCGTGGCGGCAAGACGCCGCACCCTCCGGCCAGGGGGGAACAATACATGGTGGACACAGGCCGCCAGCCCGTTTGGCGACTAAAAAAGGAACATCAAAAGGAACGCCGATCCATTGTCAGACCTGGCGCCGGTCCTAACAGTAGGCAGCCGGTCGTTCGGTTACTTGTTTGAAGATTAAAGGAGCGCCGCTCCCTCTTCCGCTCTGGCGCCGGTCACAACAATGGGTACGCGGCACAGCGCACACTTGTTTGCGGTCGCGAGATGAACGAAAACAGAAGGTGGACCGTGCTGGTCACATCGGGTTTTTGTATGGCTGACACTGCGGCGTGTGGTATCGGCAAATATAAATTAAGGTGATGGAATAAAAAGCGGACGGCGCGGGGGAAAAGATGGAACTCAAGGGAGAACAAGAAATGTACTTCAGTGATGGCCCGCGTTAGCGCGGGTTCGTATAGGCGCACATCCCATTAGACAAATGGACCACAAGAGAGGAGCCAGCGCGACTCGATGACACGGTTTCAGCAGCAAAATAGTGTCCTCTTGACAACTAGTCAGTGTGACTTTTTTTTTTTCCTTTGAAGAGTAAACTTAGTCAAGTCAGCAATTGTATTGACGACTGCATGTTTCCTTGGAGTTTCGCGCGAAGAAGCGACCCTTACGAAAATTCTATATATGGACCTATATAAAAATCCCCATATATAGCTACATCAGGGATTGTGTATAGTGGGCTATATATAATTTCCTAATATATCGGCCCTACTACCCTGATACGCCCAATTCCTGATGTAGCCATATATGGAACCTATACAGCCTGAAATATCAAATCCTTGATAAACCCATACATGGAATTTGATGCGTATAGGGTGTCCCACGCAACCTTAGCCAGAGTTTAAAAATATGCCGGTACACGTAATTACGACGCGACCAAATGCATGTTGATCACCATTGCCTGGAGTTAGACTATGTTTTGTGTTCTCAAATATTGTTTAATTAGATTTGCTTGACTAACTTTTGAAGGAACGAAGATGGATAAAACATTTCAATGAGAAAGTTGTAGATAGGTTTGCAAAACGTCCAAATAGATAGTTTTTAACTTTAATCTGTTAAGTATTAATGTTTTTCTGCTAATTACAAATGCCCGCGAAATATAAAAAATGGCCCCGTATCTGCATGTTACACCGCAAATGTCGTCCAAAGACGATATCAGCGTCTGGAGAGAGTGAACAAAACGTTTATTTGATGTTCTGCGCAAGAAAATCGGTGAATGGTATCCTGGAGGCGCTGCGTTAGAGTGCCTCGAGCGTGCAGCGGAGGCGAACGAGCGCATCAAGTCACGTCACATGCTAGTTACACGTGAGACATGAGCGCTATCTGGCAGTTACCCTGGAAAACGGGGCGCGCGCCTTGCGCGCCCATCTCTGAGGTGATAAAGTGTAGAACGCAAGGCGACGGGTAGGTGCCAGCACCATCTTAACAAAGCGTTGGAAACACTTGTTTCGTGCAAGCGTTGCATGGCCAGCGCAGCGTTATAAAGGTTACGATCCTTAACGTTGCTTATGTGTGCCTTTTCTAGTAAAAAAATATACATAATATTGACGTGTTATGGTGCCTCCAATATATGCAATAATTGCTTTACAATTGACAATCGCACAAGTATGAACGCTGAACCTTGAACAATATTGGTGGCCACAACGGATGGAGTAGGCCGTTTGAAATATCGTTTGGATCACTTTGGTGGCGTTAAGGTACCGTTATGGGTGGACAAACAGACAAATGTACAGACAGACAGACAGAGGCAGAGAGACGGATTAAAATTTTTGCGTCGAAGGTCCCCCAAAAAGACTATCGTCTTTATTACCCCGCTCGCGCGTCAGAGCGCACGATGATTCTAGTGCTCCCTAACGTTCCGCTACGAACGAGACGCTTCCTTCGCACCGGTTCATGACAGCTATAAACAGTCACAGCGGTTATCGTTTTTGTGGGCGATAGCAAAACGTGTTCATCGTAAAGCCACAACCATCGTTGCGGCCCTGTCGAGACAGCACAATGGGGCGAATACTATGGCCGTTCAGACGTGGAGCGTCAGGGGGCACTAGAATCATTGTGCGCACTGGCGCACGAGCAGATTTGTCACGTGGTATTTCTGTGTTTCGTGGGCATTTGTAATTAGCAGAAAACAGTAATACCTAACGATATAAATTTCCAAAGTGTCTGATCGGACGTTTTGCAAACCAATCTACAACTTTCTCATTGAAAATTTTATCCATCTTCGTTTCTTGAAAAGTTAGTTAGTTAAACATATCTAGTTAAGCAATATTTGAGAACACAAAAAATAGTCTGACTAACTCCAGGCAACGCTGAAACATGGTCGCGTCGTAATTGCGTGTGCCGGCATATTTTCAAGCTCAGGCTGAAGTTACCTGGGACAGCCTGTATAGCCATACGGCACCCATCTATGTATGGCTAAATATAGAAGCACCCGCACTAGGTTAAACATGACTTTACATGGATACGTTTATATATAGCCATTGAAATGAGTTATCTTTATGAATTCATGAAGCTTGTGTCGCCGGTATAAATTATATCCCCACGAATCATTCTACGGTTATAAATTTTGCTGTTTGTCGAAAAGCGTGCAACCGTCATCGTTTGCAAAAAAAGTTTGTATAAGACAACAGACAGACACCAGGAAGCAGCGCTACGTCGTTTCTATGCATTAAACGTCCAGATATCCGCGAACTAGCCCAGCAGTTTTTTTTTTTTTCACAAGTATACGCATGAGCAAGAAGAAACCGCTGCTTTTTCAACTTGCATACACTTCATCTGACTGCGCAGAAAACTGCTTCTACAAGAAAAAAAAAATACAGCGTTGAAGAAAACGCGTCCTCCATTGCAGTTTTAAAGCAGACACCATGGATGCGACCACAGATGGCTTATTTGTACGTGACGTCATGGACGCCGCTTTTGAAAGGAACAGGGACTCCGGGTTTGATGAGAAACAAGTTCTATCTGTATGAAAACAGCGGGGAAGTATAACGTCTCGGTGGGTGAATTATGAAATAACCTTCATGTGATGTGCTGATATTATTGTGAATATCGAAAGCGTCGCGTTGCATTTATGCTCCAGTACGGCGCTTTAAAAGTAGTCAGTGCAAGCCATCTTCTGTACGCCGGCTACTTGCCGATTCACACGAACAAAAGCTTTCCGCATGCAAATGCGTCGGACGGTCGCCGTTGCGTCACTTCCATTGCGTCCCAAGTTCAAGGACTGCCCACTTATCGCGAGAAGAACTCGACTCTAAACCATGAGCCTTGCTTGCAGCTCGCGAGTTCCGCTTGTATTCAAGGGCAAAACGACCCGTTTTTATCGCGAGTACGAGGCGCTCTACAAGACACCTATTCGTCTACAAAGAAACTTCAGTAAAGACGTGAAAGGCGGTCGTAGATTGCAATCAATTAGTATGCCATGCACACCAGAGATGACGTACAAATTCAAGACAAAGTGGCACTTAAGACGAGAGTTCCCACTTCCTCTCATAAGGGATTTGGGCTATTTTTTGCCGGATCGTCAGTAGAAATTTCCAGTCACTTTTGGCGTCCTTTGGGCTTATCGCTTTTTTCTTACAGCAACTATAGTTATCTCAGTGATCAACGTACGCGTTCACCCATAGCGCGTTTGCTGATGAGTAGTTCAGTGTTGAATCACGGCCAACGAAGCTCTTTTTTAATCAGCGACCATGGATGAATCGTTAAACATACGTGTGAAAAATCAAGCAAACGTTAATCACGTACTGCTAACCTGCATTCAACCGAAATGAGATAGCCTTGGAGACGACGCCAAACGTAGGCATGTTTTGGTTCGTAGTTGAGCATAATCTCGCGGTACAAAATAATTGAAGAGATTTTGTATAGTAAATGGCTCCGATAGTTTCAGCCATTTGATTCTTTGCGTGCACCTCAAGAATGTGATTTAAGCAACAAGGACCTCACAACGCATAATGCTTAATAACGAAGATAACACGTGAGTCTATATATATATATATATATATATATATATATATATATATATATATACACACGAAAGTGGGTAGCCAAAGACGGCCACTGCCTTTAAAACCCTCGTACCCCGAGAAACAAAATTAGGCCGCTTCATGCAACCCTAAAGCCGTCCTTCACTCGCCCGAGTACAGACAGCGGCGCTGCTCGCCTGAGCATATCCCACCACTTTTCTTCAGAACTCCCGATGAAAAGAGGAAATGGAATGATTGCTCCGGCATCGCCACACTAATGGCCTCCCGGAAACGAACAAGACGCCGCGACGTGGGAAGGCAATTGACTGCTGCTGTTTCTCGTTCGTTTCCTCTGAGGCTTATTTCCCTTGTTGCCTATCGTATATACAGAAACTGTCAATAACTATGATCTGAGAACTGGCTAACCTTCCTGTCCTTCCTCTTTGAATACTCCTGTCTATAACTATATAACTATTGAAGTCACTGTTGCCTATTAGAAAGCACACACAAAAAAGATATCAACTCAATATGCGCCCACTTTCTGATAATATAATATCTGGAATTTCGCGCACCAAAGCCACTATACGATTATGAGAAACATCGTATAGTGGAGATTTCGACCATCCAGCATCACACATTATACACGGGCCTAGGGCTACGATTTCGCCAGCATCGAAATGCGACCGCAGGGATCAAACCCACGACCTTCGGGTGAGCAGCCGAGCACCCTTGATCCACCGAGGCGGACAAAGGAAGAGAACATGCGCACGAGAGGGAACAATTAGGCGCGCGGGACACCCCTGCGCGCTCGCCTACGGAACTGTTTATATTACTTGCCTTGTGTTGCTGCATTTCGCGCGAAGTTATCTATGTAGACGCTTCGTGCACTCAGTATGCTGCTAAAGTGTCCAGAAACTGAACTCACGAAATCATTAATAACAGCGGAGTCAATTCATTGGCGTGTGCACACACACACACACACACACACACACACACACACACACACACACACACACACACACACACACACACACACACACACACACACACACACACACACACACACACACACACACACAAAGAGAACAAAAGAGAACAAAAGAGTATGTGCAATGGAGAAAATACACGATTAGCCATGGACTGGCTCGCAGATTATTCATTACCCATACAGTAGCTTTCAGCAAGACGCACGGGCGTGCAAAATGACTGAAAAAGGAAGCACCTATCAACGCAATCCAAAGTCATCAAAAACCTACGTGTTACACAATATCTGTCAACCGACCATAATTCCTTGTCTACCTGCAAGCTGTAAATCAGAAACTCTCTCGGTCAAACAGCAGTGTGCATCGGCGCTCTTTCAAAGTACGTGGCACGCGAGCGCTCCCTATAAACCGACGAACACACGACTCCGGAAGCATGCATATGCATCATGCCCGCGTACGCGTCGAACACACGCGAACACACCCCGACGCTTTCGGAATGCAGCCCGGCGTTTACGGCTGCACACACAGTCTTTCAGGGGAGAGAAGACACAGCAGAGGCGCGCGCAGTCGTGATCGGCGTGCACATGTCCGGTCGAACAGAGCGGATAAATGCGAAAGAACAAGAGAGAAAGCACAAATGCAGGCAACAATGAGTATACGGAAGAGAAGCACCCGGTATTGTGCACGGCGGCACGCGAACGCAATTGAGGCGCGCGTGCACACGCATTCGGAAGTCGGAACAAAAGGTTGGGGGATGAGGGGGATACTTTCACTGCTATCCTTTACCGCAACATCGTCTGAACAAACGCGGCACACGACTAAATGCAAGGGCGTATACATTGTGCGCCCGTTCAAATAAATCACCAGCTGGACCGAGCTCCATTAGTGTGAGAAAGTCTTAATTATGGTCTGAGGACAGCTATAGTGTTGTCCGAAAAACACACGTAACATTGTGTACCGTACGTCGATCAGAGTCCGTATCCACAATAAGTTTTACGGTATATAGGAATGTTTCATCGTATAGAAAACTGGGGCCAATCGCATAGATCATATCATTTAGCGCTGCTACCGAGCCATTCAATGTGATTAACATCTCATCGAGCCCCGCCACGGTGGTCTAGTGGCTAAGGTACTCGGCTGCTGACCCGCAGGTCGCGGGTTCGAATCACGGCTGTGGCGGCTGCATTTCCGATGGAGGCGGAAATGTTGTAGGCCCGTGTACTCAGATTTGGGTGCACGTTAAAGAACCCCAGGTAATCAAAATTTCCGGAGCCCTCCACTACGGCATCTCTCATAATCAAATGGTGGTTTTGGGACGTTAAACCCCACATATCAATCAACATCTCATCGAGGAAACATTTAACATGCCTTAGGTGAGCACTGATGCTAAACCATCGGCGATATGGCACAGAGCCTTATACCTAGAATTTAGAGAGGGGTTTTCAGCAAGAGGGGACGGGGCGACTATGCCTTTTATATTGCCATTTATACCCTTTATGTATGTTGGTATAGGTGTGTTTGTACGGGTGCGTGGACGTTACACATGCAAAATTTCGGAGGGGACTGAAAATTTTCGCAAGCCATACTCGCATCAAAACTGCTCCAAATTTCAGAACGCGCATATCATGAGCGCTCAAAAGTAAACTTTGAAGGCTTTCACCTCATGTGCATGGCATCGGATGTTATCACAGAGCATCCCTCGAGTCTGTCGAAATTCACCTGATCGCTATTTATGTTGTTTTACTCAATTGAATGACTGTTGACTAATTGAATGAGTACGCACTGTTTTTTGTTTGTTTTTGAAATTTGCTCAAGGAATATTTAAAAACTACATGCTTCGGCAATACAGGGTCCACACTACTATATTTATGCGGTTGGCACCAAACTAGCCCAGTGGTATCGTGGGACGAAGACATTCCTTCACAGCGCTAAGGGTCCGACAGGAATTCCGGAACAATGCAGAGAAGGTGCGAAAAGACGAACCATTCATGAAAAGTAAAGCAAACAAACAAGATTCCTTTAATAAACAAAAACAAGATCAAGAAAACCTGGCCACAATTGCCAGGCGACGTTCTATGCAAATGACCGGAACTGCGCGAGAAAGTGGGTGATAAAACAATAAGCGCCGCCGCAGTGAATCGACCGCGCTCGCGGTTAACAAACCGGCGCGCATACAAGGGTTAAGGGCCTCGGCGAATAAGCGAGGCTGCGCTCGATGAGAGCTATAGAGAGGATATATAAGTGGAGCACGCACGCAGGGCTGCGGCTCGTAGAGGGCAAAACTATAGAATACCGACGGGCCGGCCGGCCAGCCATTCAATTAGGGTTCAAGAACCGGTCGTTTAGCAGGCAGGCTATAGCGTGATCCACGATCTCGGCCTGTGCGTGTACATGCATGCGCGCGGATGACTGCTACCGCATGGCTGGCCATAATACTCCGTGCAGCCGTAAAAAGGTGAGCTAATATAAGAAACGCGGCAAATCGGTTGCGGGAAAACGCTGCGTTATACGCTGGCTCATCCTAAATGCCAACGAAGCGCATTTAGGGCATGCGCCTGTGTTTGCACAGAGGCGTTGGAGAGAAGCGGCGAGCGCGCACAATGGGTCCTATATTGGGCTGCTTTGGAGAGTTCACGAAGACTGCACGGCTGAGGTGCGTAAGTAGTTCGCATTAGTGCGGCGTTATTGTGTTTGGCGTTGGCTGCAGGTCCTTAAAACTCTCCGGCGCACGCGATTGCGAGGAGATGGGCATGCTTTTCAAAATGGCTCGCTAGCACGCACGGAATTAATGACGGCCGACTGGACAAAACGCTCTATATTTTTTTTCCCCGTGACTCGCAAAGAAGCAGGAAACCTCACTTCCAGTTGTTTTCTTCCCTATTAGTGCAGCGAGATATACGGCTGGGCCAACGATCATGCTTGCGACAGCAGCCTCGATGTTTTTTTTTTTTGTTTTTTTAAATCTTTCCGTCGTCCTTCGTCGCGCTTATGCACCTCGGTTAAGCTCATCGCATAAGTTATAGAGAACCTCAGAAAGTATCACAATAGTGAACATGCATTGCTGCCAGGCTACACGCAAGAATTCAAAATACCAATTGAATTGCGAGAGCTTTACTTTTCAGAGTCAGGGTAAATAAGCATGAGGCAAGCCGCACTGTAAAACTCCGGACCAAATTAGACCTCCTGATGTTTTACAACGAAAGCTGTTATGAGATCACAACTCGGGTCACGCGCTGTTGTCCGCCACCGCCGGTGTCCGTAACCACATCGCACGAAATTAGAAAAACAAAAACTAGCACCAATGACACAGTGGGGTGTTCACCCCGGTCCGCTGGGTGCCAGCCCAGCATTCTACCACTGAGCCACACCGGTGCTTGGCACTTGTTGGCAAACTTGCCTTACAGGCTTTATCTGGGGAAAACAATCGCGTTAATGCGAGTTATACATTTTAAAACAGCGTAAGAACAGCTATGCGTCGTAGCGTAACGAGTGAGCCGTCCAACGCTCCAACCCATTACAAAAGCTTGTTCTTGTTTCCCTATGAACTGTGACACATACCCACTTTAGGCATAATTCCTCATCGTCGTCAACTAGTACTGCACGAACAATTGGCACAAAATTCATTGCAAGTGTTTAGCGGATACCACGCTTCTCAAAAAAAATGACGAAAAATAGCATAGCGAATGCCGGCTTACTGCCCTAAAACGTTTATTATTAATCCTGTAGTAAGTATCAAGCAAGTGTGCTTGCAGCAGTTACGCAATTCGTCTTTAGAAAAGGCTCTGAAAGGCCGCTCTTCTAGCTCTGCTGCACCTTCCACGTAGGCCTGACGTTTTTTATCCCCCTTCCCATTCCCCAGCGAAGGGTAGCAAAGCGGGCATGTGCATGCTTAACCTCCCTGCGTTCTCTTGTTGTTCTTGTCCTCTTCTTTCACCTACATCAAACAATTTCACCTACATCGAGCCTTGTCCCTCCGATGTCTGTTGTCTTAGCTTTCGCGCGCTGGGAGCGCTGGCCGCGAGCGCGCCGATCGTAAGAGGAGAACGGTGGCCGCCGGTGCGATCGTGGCACGCTGTTTTTTTCGCTGCGGCGCGAAAGAAAGAAAGAAAGAAAGAAAAAAAGAAAAAAAGAAAAAGAGAAAGAAGAAAAAGAAAGAAAAGAAGAAAGAGAAAAAGAAAGAAAAAAAGAAAAAAAAGAAAAAAGAAAGAAAGAAAGAAAGAAAGAAAGAAAGAAAGAAAGAAAGAAAGAAAGAAAGAAAGAAAGAAAGAAAGAAAGAAAGAAAGAAAGAAAGAAAGAACAGACAAATCAACATATCCACAGAGTGAATGGTGAGTGGGGCGAAGCGCCCATACGTCTGGGTGTGTGTGCGTGTGTGTTTGTATGCCCCTCTGTGTGTGTCCGCGCATCCGTCCGTCCATCCATCCGTACGTCCATGCACTACGTGGATAAGCCGCCGAGGCCCTCCACTCCGCATAATCCTTGCCCCACCACCGAGACGACGAGCACTAGCTGCAGTGGCGCTCCGCGCCCGCCGCTCTGCTTCATCCATGCTTCACCAACGATCCGCTACGTATGGCCACGATCCAGAAGACAGAGGCACTCCTTCCTCGCGCACCCAGGTACAACCCGCGCGGCAGCCAACCGGAGAATAGCGGTACAGCGCCCTCTAGAATATATTCAATCAACTGCAGTTTGTATTGACTTATATGAGACAGTGCCACCTATTATACCGTTCGGCAGATACTGCCTTCCATTTTTTCTCGCCCCTTTTCTTGAATACGCCTAACGTAGGACAAGGTTAGACTAAGAAGAGCTTCACCCTAAGAGAAAATGTACAAAGGTTACTGATACCCCGGAGCTTCGCTTACTCGCCATCATGCACTTCGTGGATATGCTGCGACTTTTTCGTACCCATCTAAATGAGGACGTCGTGGCCAGCATGCAACCACACCCGCGTCGTCGAGCTTATAAAAGGGCAACGCCACACGCTTCAAGCCAGGGGTTTCAAACTCACCCCAACTAGCGGGCCACATAAAATTCAGTCCCGTAACGGCGAGAACAGAAAACAATGTTGAAGAAAAGATGGGAGGCTAGCGAGTTTTACCAAAACGTAACGTCTATATCTGAAATAAAGATTGATTGATATGTGGCGTTTACCGTCCCAAAACCACTATATGATTATGAGAGACGCCGTAGTGGAGGGCTCCGAAAATTTCGACCACCCGGGGTTCTTAAACGTGCACCCAAATCTGAGCGCACGGGCCTACAACATTTCCGCCTCCATCGGAAACGCAGCCGCCGCAGCCGGGATTCGATCCCACGGCCTGCGGGTCAGCAGCCGAGTACCTTAGCAACCATACCACCGCGGCGGGGCCTATCTGAAATAAAGGTTCTCTCATATCTCATACGTGGGTGATTTCTGATCGGAATATCACACCAGGGTTCCGAAAACGTATCGATACCGACCTCTCTAAATGACTAAAATCTGCACGGCGATCTGAAAGATGGACATTTCGTTCCACGGTTATGTTTCAACAATGTGATCACATGGTGTCCCGCAAAAAAAAAAAAAACAAAACAAAAAAAAAAACACGACGAGCTCCGTTTCTGCAGCTTTCCTGAAGAAAGCGTAAGTAATCACAATAGGCCAGACAGTATTAGAGTGCTGTTAAGCAAAGTCACAAAACTTCAACCCTTGTGAAGCCGCGGGTAACTATATACTCATGCTTTAAACTATGACGGCGGGCACTCATGAGAAAAGAGGAAGGAAGGTAAGAAGACTTTATTCACCAAGTTTTATGACAGTGGTCATAAGATATAAGCTCGATGGGTCGCGCAGTGGTCATAAGCTCCCCAAGTCAGGGCACCACTGGCTGCTGCCACCGGCTTGGCATGGCCCAGAGGGGCAAGCAGATATGCCGGAAACTGTGTGCTATATACGTACATAGCACACAGAGGTGCTGGGGCAGAGCTGACGAGTTGTGCCTCCCATTGTTCGAAAGTATTGGGGAGCTTGTACTGACAACAGTAGAAGAGAACTATGCGTAAATACGTAACATATAGTTCCCGGCATATCTCGACTGCAGTCCATCAAGTGGTCTGTATGAACGCAGTCAAAGCTTTGGTAACGGCAGCGGTCCCACACAATCTGTTGGCAAGGTAACTCGACACAAGTAGATTATGAGAAAGATCGCATTCTATGACGTATAGCGGGTATCCATGAGTCACAGCTAAATAATACCATCGCGGATGCAGAATCGAGGAGAACTTGTGGGCTTATGATTATGTATCTTCGTCTTAACGATCATAGTGTTGAAAACGATAATTCATTATATCTTGTTGCCAAATCTGGAACGCAATGGCAGAAAAATGCATACACTGGTGGTTAAATTTGTCAAGATTTCACTTCAACCTCATGCTCACGAAAACTGTTTGCGATATACCTGCAAAAGAATGAAGCAAGTTTCACTTGGATACAACTTCGCACTGCTTTGTTGTGCACTCGGCAAACAAGCGTCGCAAATATCAAGAACGTGGTCCATCCTAAACAGATCTGAAGCCTGTACTTCCTCATGGAGGTAGATTATGAGAAAGCACTTCTGAAGGAGCCCGCATAGACACTAGCGCCAGGTTCCCCCTTAGGTATTGCTGTAGGAAACTACAGTCAGGGGAGAGTGCGGAACCGGAGAAAGCGATGTGACGGCCAGATGAGCGCGACTGATGGAACGGCGAACTTGGGCTAAGACGGCCTGCTCGTGGCATGTTGGAGCTAGTGAACGCCACGGCCCGACATGTGGGAAACAATGCGCGCTGTGTTTTGTCAATTGACCAGCCACGACTTTTCGCGGGGCGAGCGTAAGTGGCGCACGCGGAATCAATACATCTAGACTAAGCAGGCGCGTTTATACGTTGAAGAGCTATTTTTCGGTCTGGATGAACCAGCAGGTTGTGTGTGCTTGGCGTCACACACAATGCCACGAGTAGGCCGTCACGAGTAGGCCGTCTTAGCCCAAGATCAAGCGTTGACATAATTGCACATACTGTTATTATAAACGCGCCAAATTAGACGGACACTTAGAAACTACGTGTTGAAGGAAGCAACCACGGATGCCATGTGGTCATGATGCATTACTGCCCTTTATCAAGAACGCTTAAGTGACTTTATATGGGGTAGATATGAAAAGCGCAATTGTTGTTGTTTTTACAACGACGCAGTGAACAGCGTGCCTGGAATCTGTTGCCGCGGACCCAGAAGAGAAGAGTTCGACTCTTCTTGACAGAATTTTTCTTTGTCTTCTGATCGTGCATAATTTTTCCACGTCACTTCCGTGACGGTAATGCGTCATTCAAGTATTTGTGGGCTCCAGCAGTAAACACTCATGTTGAAATTTATAGAATCGAATGACGTACAAAACTAATAATGCACTACCCATCTTTATAAGTGAAACAGGCGCAAACAAACAAAGTACGATATAGTTGAGGGAGGCCGTAGCGGAGGGCTCCGAAAATTTCGACCACCTGGGGTTCTTTAACGTGCACCCAAATCTGATCACACGAACCTACAACACTTTCGCCTCCATAAAAAACCGATAATCGAACATGCGACCTCGTGCTGAGCAGCGATATACCTCTTAGCTAATGAGGTATACCACGCTGCAAGTGAAAACCTGTACGCTTCGGCTAATGTTAGGTAACGATATCGAACAATGCAGCCATCCATGCAGACACAGAAAGCAGACCATTGTCAATCGAATGCGGACACGCTTCAGACGAGGTAACACGGAAAACCATGGCGATTGTGTTACGGGAAAGTAGCATCGATCTGGACACCGGATGTTTTATTAGGGCGCGTTCTCCGATGTCATCTAGGGCAGTCATTCTTGTTGCACAGCCAGAACCGCAAAAAGCTCCACCTTCATCTCGGACTATTCCTCTCGAAGCAAAACGAAATTGAGTATGATGAAGTGAGGTAAATGCTAAATGTTCCCCATAAGGCGATCAGCTTTTTATTATAACCGAGAGTAATCATTCAAGACAACATCTAGGGAAAAAAAAAGACTGCCCAAACAATTGTTGGGCTCTAACGTTTCAAGACGAAGATATGATTATGGTTAGCAGAGAGGCTGAATAGGAGGCCTTCGCAAATGCCTACCACGACGGTTTCTTTAACGTGTGCCCAAACCCAAATACAGAGGCCCCCAGTGTTTCATCTCCATCGGAATGAGGCCGCCGCAACCGGGATTCGATCCTATACTAAAACAAAGACCATGCCACAGAAAAAAGCAAACACGCCACAGGCACTATACTATTTTTTTTCTTTTGTTTATATTTTATTGTACATTTTTATTTCGCTGCACGCGCTTACAACCACCTCTTTACAATCTGTGCGGTCTGTTTCCTCCCAAAATGAGAGCAAACAGCTAGATGGCGCCACGCAAGCACTCGCCTGCGACTTTTTTTTTTTCTTGTCTTATATGTGGACGACTACTTTTTTACGCTTAAGTGTCATAACTGCATCATTCGGATGTTCGCTTCAGATTGCTCGGGCCGTGCTAAAAGAACGGCAAGTTAAAACCGCTGCACAACGAGGACACCCAGAAATGCAAGCCGTGTTCTCGGTTCTTTCTGTATTGTCTCGCTTATTTTACAAGTAACGCTCAGTTGTTATTCCACGAAAATCGTGCGACGAGTACACAACGGCTCGCTCATTAGCATGTCCTTCTGTAAGAACTACAGTCCTGCACCGTTGTTTCCGTCCTGTGCGTACCTAGGTATTTCAAAACCAAGTTACATCGGTTACTATACGTTCTCCACGCTGGAGAAAAAAAAAAGAACAGAAACGCGCGGAATTCATAAAGCTAACAAATGATGACTCGAACGGGAAGCAGGAGGAAGCGAGGATCCGGCCGGGAGAGCAGTTGGCGCGCGGCGGTTCACAGACGGCACGGAATGCAGCAGCCGCCGTCTAGCGTTTATTATGCGCGCAGGCGGACGACACGCAAAAGGCAGCTAGAGCTTTCACGCGTCGATGACCTCTCCCTCGCCAACCTCCACCCGGAGAGCAGCGGCGGGAGAAGAGGGTGCGACCCCCTGCAGAGGGCTCGGCGGCGGATGCAGATCGAGAGGCGCTTTCCCGCGCCGCCGCCCAGCCTCCGGAACTGCTCCGCGTGCCACGAAGACCGTCATCCGGCCGACTGACTGCCAGCCGACTCGGCTGGCGGCCGCCGTACTAATAAACTGGAGAGACAGAAAAAAAGAGCGCCGCTGACGCGTCGCTATTAAGGGCCATTACGAGAGACCACCCCAATTAGCGAAAGCCGCTTCGCTTCCCAAGAAAATGAATTAGTGGGGCACGGGCAGGCGCAGGAGGGTGTGAGGGAGGAGGAGAATGGCCGAGCGGTCGTCATGCTTCCGTGCGAATGTACGGGACGTGAAATGTCGAAAGAAAAGTCTGGGACTGCACACGCGAAAGTACCCGGGTCACTCGCATGCATTTAACGTGCGTGAGCGATTTGGCGGTAGTTATAGGGCAGGTTATAGTAGGCTTTTTTTCTTCCCCCCCCCCCCGCCTCCCGAAAACTGACGGAAAGATGTACAATGTTGCGCCGCGCTAATGTAAGCGATGAACGGTGCGAAGACCGTTTGGGAGCACTAATGAGCCTGCGGCTTCTACTAAACGTGAGCACTAGAAGTGTATGCCACGAAATCGTACGCATGCCCAATTCATATACCGCGAAATATACAAAAACAACGCAAACAAACTTGAGAAGAAACGAGGTTTTGTACAGGGAAGCCGTGTGTCCAGTGCATCTAATCTAATAATAATAATAATAATAATAATAATAATAATAATAATAATAATAATAATAATAATAATTTAGGGCTTGCACTTCAAAACCTATTATGAGAGACACCCTAAAGGAGGCGTCATCTAGTGTTCTGTACGCGGGCCTCTGGCGTTTGGCCTCCATCGAAATGCGAACACCGCGAGCGGCATCGAACCTGTGACCTTTGCGTCAGCAGCAGAGCACCGTAACCACTCTTCCACCGAGGCGGAGTCCGGCGCATGAGCAACAAAAACACGGTAAAAGATATATACGGATGTCGTATACTTTCAAGCTGAAGGCGTGGACTTGATGCAATGTCGTCTATAATTGCTACTGGTACGAGCATCGTGGCAGTCGATTGATTGATTGATTGATTGATTGATATGTGGGGTTTAACGTCCCAAAAACACCATTTGATTATGAGAGACGCCGTAGTGGAGGGCTCCGGAAATTTAGACCACCTGGGGTTCTTTAACGTGCACCTAAATCTGAGCACACGGGCCTACAACATTTCCGCCTCCATCGGAAATGCAGCCGCCGCAGCCGGGATTCCAGCCCGCGACCTGCGGGTCAGCAGCCGAGTACCTTAGCCACTAGACCACCGCGGCGGGGCCATCGTGGCAGTCGTGAAATCGAGAGTCCCTGAATCTCCGCAAAAAAGGTCATTCTACAAACTGAACACTCGTCAAAGAACTCTGCGCTGTCAACCAAATCCCAGAACATGATACTCACGAGTTTACGTAGTAATGTGAATTTAGCATGCGCTATACTTCGAATAAAAAGAACCCGGGCGGCGGTTCACTATGCTGCATAATTTCGCCTCAGCTCGCGTTGCTACACAATCGATACCCACGGCCTACCCATGTAACGCATGGCCGAGTCGTATGTGGAAGGCGGCTTTATCCAAGGAGGCAGCGGTGAGAGTATCACGGACGATGCGGTACGAAATTTCTTCAACTTCCAGGCCTTGAACTTCCAGGCCTGTTCATTACGGGAACTCACTGCGGACGAAGAAACAAACAGCGCTCAGAAAAAACGTTGACGAACATAGCAAGAGCAGCTCGTTGGCCTTATTGATGTAACATGTTCATAAAGTTAAGTGCGGCTCTGAACTGACAAGGAGGGGACAGGGAGGGCACAAACAAGCACTTGCAATGAACGACACGGACGAGGAGGCTAAATGTAAGTTTACTTTCAAAACAGAGCGAACTATCAATATCTAGTCGGAAACCATAACATACGCACCGTGATATTTTTCGATAAGGTAACGTCACAATGGTTGATGTGGTTGATGTGGCTTATCAGACCATACACACGAATCATTCAAGAAGAAAAAAAAAGGCACCCTGGTTCCGATCCGTTCTTGTGCAGGCTGTGTAGACTACGATTCAGAAAGCGCTCTAAACCAATTTAGTCCGGGTACGCAAAATGTGCATTGATTCTCTTGCTGCGGTGCTTTGGGTCTTTACTACGTGCGCTATAGGACACTCTTGGCCAGCACTGGACATAAAGCATTGATGCCACTCGGGAAACCCACGGCATCGACCACAAACTGCGGAACATTGGGAGCGAACTCTTTCTTTGTCGACAAAGTCAAAGCGGGAAAAAAGAAACTTCCCGGCCCTCAAATATTCAACGTTCCTGGTGTCGAAACAGGACAGAGCAGCAGCGACATTTCTCGTTCTCGAAATCTGTCGCGGCTCGACCACTTCGTTCAATTATGCATGCAAAATCAGTGCGAGCGAAAAATGGCCTTCGATTGTACGCATCGCTAATGAGTCCTAAACTGCTATCGACAGCTTTTGGAAGTACTGTATACGTGTACGGTGACCGCAGAAAAAGATTAGGACAAGCCACCATTCGCCGGAACAGTCGCACGCGTGCGTGTTTTGTTGTCGGTGTAGTGCGTATACACTGGACCTCAGCAACGGACCCGAAGATTGCGGGTTCGATTCAGCTGTGGAGATTGTGTTTCGATGAAGGCTAAATACAAGAGGCCTATGCACAGCGCGATGTGAGGGCGCGTCAAGAAAGGCCAGATAGCAGAAATGTACAGAGGCAAATATCGCAGCGTGCAACGCTGTTTTGGCACGCGAAAACACAGATACAACATTCTTTTCTAGCATTCCCCGAATCTGGAAACCTCTGTAGGTGGTACCATCTCTTCGCGGCAGCAACGGCGTCTTGCCCTAAAAGAATGGCAAATCGGCGAAAAAAAAAATGTATCTCTCGAAATAGGTTGGTTCTAAAAAGAAATGAAAAAGAACTCCGGGATCTATACAGCGGAGACCTGCTCGGGCATTTTGGTGAAAGTATCGCACTACAAAGCATGTGGTTTCCCACGACAACTGAACCCTGCTCATTGCAGCTACATGGGGCCCCCTTTGGAAAAATACACGGGGTCACTTTTGGAAATATTACGGGACCCTCTGAGGGGGCGCCCAACACACTGGGAAGCCACGCCTTATGTAGTGCGACACTAATTTTAACAAACTGTTTAAGATTTCTGCTGTATAGAACCGGTAGTGGTTTTTGATAACTAGCTTGTTTGTCAGGTATATTTTTTTCTTACTGTTAATTTTATTAAGGGCGGCTGCCGCTGTCACCGACGAGTTAGCACTGCGCGCAAATGTCCCCGAATCCTATAGCCATGGGTGGCTATGCACATACTCTTTAGCCAGCTCCCGACAGCGACACCCAATACATGCAACTAATATCGGTAATGTATTCGTCCAAATTTTTTTTCGGGTTACAAGTATTCTTTATTTTTATTTATCGTGAATACATTGAAAGGCTGACGACAAAAGCTGCATACAAGCAGCTTGACAGGCCCGTCAGCCCAATTCAAACGTCAGCAGCAGACGGCAGATATGCATGCTGTAGAAATTTACAGTAATAGACACAACACACCAAAGTATCGCAATTCTATTGCGATAACAAAAATATGCAAGTAAAAAATATATGCACGCTAACAACTAAACAAAGAAACGATATTGTATTCGAAAAACATGGGAACGCTACAAACAAGAAAAAGAGAAACGACGAGGCAATACTGAAACATACAAAAGTGCAAATAGTGTCAATTTACAAAAAAGGATGCACCGGTAAATATATATATTCATATTCCATTGACGTGAGCACAAGCGATCACAGAAGCAAAACTTCGAGTTAACGAATTGATCCAACCAGTAAATGGTCTTCGTTGTAAGCGGTACAACGGAATAAGCGAGAACATGAATAATTACTTTTGGTCATACAGTACACCTTCAGAGAACTCCGAGAGCTCGTAAAACGTACATTGAAACAACGCAGTACAGGAGAGTCACGACTTTCACTGCACACGGTGGCCAACAGTAGTTATGGTACTAGACTGCCGACGTCAATGTCACGGAATAGAATCCGTGCCGCGGCAGCCGAATTTTCTATGGAAGCTAGAATGCCTGAAGCCCGTGCAGTTAAATTCAAGTGTACGTTAAAGAACTCCAGGTGGTCTCAATTTACAGAGACCTCCACTACGGCGTCCCTGCTGATCGCATCATGGTTCTGGGAAACTTAAAACCAAGCAATTATTATTATCCATATAGTTACGACTGGAGAGGGGCGTAATTATACTATGCTAAGCGGTTACAACCGAAGTTGTAGTAAAATGCGGACTAGATTGGGCTACGGTTAGCGTGAAACATTCGCACTTAATAGTCGTTAAAGCACGAAAGAGGCAACAGCAAGCACAGGACCGAGCTGACTGGCGGAACGTGGAAGAGACCTTTATCCCTACAGAGGGCGCAGTCAGGCTGATGATGATGAAAGCACAATAACAGCATGCCTCGGGAACACCGGCGGCAGACAGGCAGGCGATAGATGCATCGGACGGCTCAATGTCACACAGGCTTCGAACAGGGCCTCATGTTGTACGAAGCAGCGCGGCAGGGCAATCTGTGGCTATACACGAACCCCGAGTGGTGACCTTCAGAGCAGCGGAGAATCAATCTATAGTGGTCCAGACACCGACGCTGCTACGGTGGCACGCACAAGGCTACACGCAGAATCGATAGAGAACGCACGCGAGCTGCCGCAGACAAAGGAAAAAAATAAAAGCTACGATGAAAAAAGCCCCACCTGGGGTCTTCTTTTCATCCATTCTCCGCTCAGAGCGCGTTGTTTACCACCCCAACAAGAGTGCACGTTGTTTTCTCTTATTCGCATGCTTGGAAGAACACAAAAGCGGCAGACGGGCCATACAGCCGTGGGCGCACTCTATAGTGTCTCTTCGTCACGCGACGCGACGGAACGGTGCAGGCGCGTCAACAATGCGACACGAAAGGAGCATGCCCGTGGGCCTCGGGAGTCCCCTCGAAATACCACGGTCGCGTAAAGGCGCGCGAGAGCTAAAGACGACCGCACGTAGAAAAAAAATAAAAAAAAACTAGCGCGTGTCTGTCTTACGCGGGCGTAACAATGGACGCGCGCTTGCGAAACGTGCGAAAACCGCTACAAGAGATAACAGGACCGCAAGCGAGCGTTTCGGTCAATCGCAGTTTTGAGTCTGTATACACATATAATGAACGGCCTTGGTTGAAAACAGATTATGTATTGTATGCGTTAGGGTGATTGTTCAGTACTGGCACCACACCTCGCCTCAACCGAATAACTTCACGGTGTAAAGTTGAAAGACGGGGAGAGAGCGAGAGTTCAAATCCCGCATAGATTCCTACGGGGCAGATCGAATGCCACGGCACGTGAAGGATTCTTGCGATGTTTAAGCGAGCAACAGTTGTGTTTCCACAAAGGATATCTGTATTTACCGCTATAGTTACGGGTACGTGCTCACGTGTGTGTTGCTCGCTAAAACGTGTGCACTATGCGATCAAATCCTATAGTAGGCAGTCTCAACACATGTATCTTTGTCCATATATCTGCTGTCTTTACCATAATTTTAACGTGTATTTGCGCACTATGTGAACGTAACGACCGTCGTTAGACCTGATCGCCGTCACGTCAAACTCACCTCTGTTGACTCATCATTCAAATGTACACCTCTTGCTTTGGCCCCCTCTTTGGCCATACTCGGCTCTGACGACTGAAAAAGTGAAATTCACTACTGTGCGTGAGCTCACTGTCTGTTTTACGACACCCCGTAGGCCCAGTTTACATAGACTCAACCACTACAATTCAGTTCCTGCGGAAACCCGCAAAAGTGGGGTGAAAAGATTATGAAAGTAAAAATTGACAACTGAATGGTTTGCGGCACAAAGTCACAAGAAAGAAAGCTTAGTTGAAAAAAAAAAATCGCCCTTGCCGGAGGATCAAAACATGGACCAACGCTTGGTAAATCCCGCTGGACCAAGTTTTCGTTACTAAGAAGCTTTCCGAGAAACCCCCGAGGGATTTTGTCGAAGAAATATCAATATTCCCTATCACATTGAACCACTGCTCCGAGCAGGCCAGCAGCTAACGGCAAGCGCAGACGCTGCAGAGATCAATGAGAACCGCACACAGAGGGCCCCGCAGTCGGCGCGTCAACGAACGTTGTCTTAGGCCCTGCGCCAAGAAAGCCGATTTGCACGACAGGCAACAATGACCGGTCCTTCACTCAGCCACCCCCCCCCCCACACACACACACACACTGAAGACGGGACAGCAGTGCAGGTCATAGGATAGGTGGCTGTATATCATAAAGTACGTCGAGCTGGCACGTCGCCGCAGCGATCCAACGTCGAGAAACGTTCGATGCCGCCAGGAAACGCTGCCAAGATGGTCGGCTTTAGGTCGGCCGCGGGAATCTGGTCTTCACGCGGGCTCGCCGCACAAACACTCTTCACTCTAGGCCCGTTTACGCCATGCGACACCGCTATTTAGAGCCACCAACACTCACCTCTCTTTCTTATTTTTCTTCGCTATTGTGAGCCACAAGGACACTCGACGCAGACGCAAGCCGAAGAAGAGAGAATGCGAACGAAGACCATACACAAGTTCCAGGAAAGGGCAAGCGCCGCATTGAGGTCAGCGCGCTCAGAGACCGACTGGGTCGACTTCAGTCTAGGCGC